>NW_027418062.1:0-93046 GCF_009905375.1 Apium graveolens
GTGGAAAGTGACTCTTATAGAATGCAAAGTACTCTAATATGGTGAAAAGTGACTACATGGTTGATTAGAACCAAATGTGGAACAAAATTGACCTGTATGAAAGTGGACTAATCTTGGTAAAAGGAGTCAATTGGATGTATGTGATGTTAACACTGTTATTATACATATAGATTGTGGAAAGTGACTCATATAGGGTGCAAATGACTCTAACCTGGTGAAAGTGACATACATGGTTAATTAACGAAAATGTGGACCCAAATTGACTTGTATGAATGTGGCACTAAGAGGTTGTAAAGGAATTTCTAATTGCATGTACATGCTGTTAACATGTTAATTGTTCCAATATATGATGGCAAGTGACTCTTATAAGGTGCAATTGACTATAATATGGTGAGAAATCACTTACATGATTGATTAGTGCCAAAATGGGCCCAATTACTTGTAGGAAGGGGTACCAAGTGGTTAAAGGATGTCTAATTGCATGTACATGATTTTAACATGTTAATTATCAATATATGGTTGCAATGACTCTTATAGGGTTCAAAGTGACTCTAATATACAGCATGGTTTGATTATGCCAAATGTGGTAAAAAATTAACTTGAAGAAAGTGGTATAATAGGCGGTAAAAGGATGTGAAATTGGATGTATATGTCATGTTAATTGTTGTATATATGGTGGAAAGTGGCTCTTATAGGTGCAAAGTGACTCTAATATGGTGAAAGTGACATACATGGTTGATTAGAACCAAATGTGGAACAAAATTCACCTGTATGAAAGTGGAACTAATAGGCGGTAAAAGGATGTCAAATTGGATGTATATGATGTTAACATGTTAATTATACATATAGATTGTGGAAAGTGACTCATATAGGGTGCAAATGACTCTAACTGGTGAAAAGTGACTTACATGGTTAATTAGAACTAAAATGTGGACCAAAATTGACTTGTATGAATGTGGCACTAAGAGGTTGTAAAGGATTTCTAATTGCATGTACATGATTTAACATGTTAATTGTACCAATATGATGGCAAGTGACTCTTATAAGGTGCAAATTGACTATAATATGGCGAGAAGTCACTTACATGATTGATTAGTGCCAAATGTGGCCCAAAATTGACTTGTAGGAAAGGGGGTACCAAGAGGTGGTTAAAGGATGTCTAATTGCATGTACATGATGTTACATGTAAATTATATCATATATGGGAAAGTGACTCTTATAGGGTACAAATGACTCTATATGGTGAAAAGTGACTATATGGTTGATTAGAGCCAAAATGTGGAATAAAATTAACTTGTATGAAAGTGACATTAATAGGTGGTAAAATGTCAAATTGGATGTATATGATGTTAACAGTTAATTGTTGTATATATGGTGGAAAGTGACTCTTATGAATGCAAAGTGACTCTAATATGGTGAAAAGTGACTTGCATGGTTGATTAGAACCAAAATTGACCAGTATGAAAGGGGAACTAATAGGTGGTAAAAGAATGTCAAATTGGATGTATGTGATGTTAACATATTAATTATACATATAGATTGTGGAAAGTGACTCATATAGGGTGCAAAATGACTCTGACATGGTGAAAAGTGACATACATGGTTAATTAGAACCAAATTGTGGACCAAAATTGATTTGTATGAATGTGGCACTAAGAGGTTGTAAAAGGATTTCTAATTGCATGTACATGATGTTAACATGTTAATTGTTCCATTATATGATGGCAAGTGACTCTTATAAGGTGCAAAGTGACTCTAATATGGTGAGAAGTCACTTACATGATTGATTAGTGCCAAAATGTGGCCCAAAATTGACTTGTAGGAAAGGGGGTACCAAGAGGTGGTTAAAGGATGTCTAATTGCATATACATGATGTTAACATGTTAATTGAATTAATATATGGGGAAAGTGACTCTTATAGGGTACAAAGTGACTCTAATATGGTGAAAAGTGACTTATATGGTTGATTAGAGCCAAAATGTGGAATAAAATTAACTTGTATGAAAGTGATATTAATAGGTGGTAAAAGGATGTCAAATTGGATGTATATGATGTTAACATGTTAATTGTTGTATATATGGTGGAAAGTGACTCTTATAGAATGCAAAGTGACTCTAATATGGTGAAAAGTGACTTACATGGTTGATTAGAACCAAAATGTGGAACAAAATTGACCTGTATGAAAGTGGAACTAATAGGTGGTTAAAGGAAGTCAAATTGGATGTATGTGATGTTAACATGTTAATTATACATATAGATTGTGGAAAGTGACTCATATAGGGTGCAAAATGACTCTGACATGGTGAAAAGTGACATACCTGGTTAATTAGAACCAAATTGTGGACCAAAATTGACTTGTATGAATGTGGCACTAAGAGGTTGTAAAAGGATTTCTAATTGCATGTACATGATGTTAACATGTTAATTGTTCCAATATATGATGGCAAGTGACTCTTATAAGGTGCAAAGTGACTCTAATATGGTGAGAAGTCACTTACATGATTGATTAGTGCCAAAATGTGGCCCAAAATTGACTTGTAGGAAAGGGGGTACCAAGAGGTGGTTAAAGGATGTCTAATTGCATGTACATGATGTTAACATGTTAATTGTATCAATATATGGTGGCAAGTGACTCTTATAGGGTTCAAAGTGACTCTAATACTACATACATTGTTGATTATAGCCAAAATGTGGTAAAAATTAATTGAATGAAAGTGGTATTAATAGGCGGTAAAAGGATGTGAAATTGGATGTATATGATGTTAACATGTTAAGTGTTGTATATATGGTGGAAAGTGGCTCTTATAGGGTGCAAAGTGACTCTAATATGGTGAAAAGTGACTTACATGGTTGATTAGGACCAAAATGTGGAACAAAATTCACCTGTATGAAAGTGGAACTAATAGGTGGAAAAAGGATGTCAAATTGGATGTATATGATGTTAACATGTTAATTATACATATGGATTGTGGAAAGTGACTCATATAGGGTGCAAAATTACTCTAACATGGTGAAAAGTGACTTACATGGTTAATTAAAACTAAAATGTGGACCAAAATTGACTTGCATGAATGTGGCACTAAGAGGTTGTAAAAGGATTTCTAATTGCATGTACATGATGTTAACATGTTAATTGTACCAATATATGATGGCAAGTGACTCTTATAAGGTGCAAATAGACTATAATATGGCGAGAAGTCACTTACATGATTGATTAGTGCCAAAATGTGGCCCAAAATTGACTTGTAGGAAAGGGGGTACCAAGAGGTGGTTAAAGGTTGTCAATTGCATGTACATGATGTTAACATGTAAATTATATCAATATATGGGGAAAGTGACTCTTATTGGGTACAGAGTGACTCTAATATGGTGAAAAGTGACTTATATGGTTGATTAGAGCCAAAATGTGGAATAAAATTACTTGTATGAAAGTGACATTAATAGGTGGTAAAAGGATGTCAAATTGGATGTATATGATGTTAACATGTTAATTGTTGTATATATGGTGGAAAGTGACTCTTATAGAATGCAAAGTGACTCTAATATGGTGAAAAGTGACTTGCATGGTTGATTAGAACCAAAATGTGGAACAAAATTGACCAGTATGAAAGGGGAACTAATAGGTGGTAAAAGAATGTCAAATTGGATGTATGTGATGTTAACATATTAATTATACATATAGATTGTGGAAAGTGACTCATATAGGGTGCAAAATGACTCTGACATGGTGAAAAGTGACATACATGGTTAATTAGAACCAAATTGTGGACCAAAATTGACTTGTATGAATGTGGCACTAAGAGGTTGTAAAAGGATTTCCAATTGCATGTACATGATGTTAACATGTTAATTTTTCCATTATATGATGGCAAGTGACTCTTATAAGGTGCAAAGTGACTCTAATATGGTGAGAAGTCACTTACATGATTGATTAGTGCCAAAATGTGGCCCAAAATTGACTTGTAGGAAAGGGGGTACCAAGAGGTGGTTAAAGGATGTCTAATTGCATATACATGATGTTAACATGTTAATTGAATCAATATATGGGGAAAGTGACTCTTATAGGGTACAAAGTGACTCTAATATGGTGAAAAGTGACTTATATGGTTGATTAGAGCCAAAATGTGGAATAAAATTAACTTGTATGAAAGTGACATTAATAGGTGGTAAAAGGATGTCAAATTGGATGTATATGATGTTAACATGTTAATTGTTGTATATATGGTGGAAAGTGACTCTTATAGAATGCAAAGTGACTCTAATATGGTGAAAAGTGACTTACATGGTTGATTAGAACCAAAATGTGGAACAAAATTGACCTGTCTGAAAGTGGAACTAATAGGTGGTAAAAGGAAGTCAAATTGGATGTATGTGATGTTAACATGTTAATTATACATATAGATTGTGGAAAGTGACTCATATAGGGTGCAAAATGTCTCTAATATGGTGAAAAGTGACATACATGGTTAATTAGAACGAAAATGTGGACCAAAAATTGACTTGTATGAATGTGGCACTAAGAGGTTGTAAAAGGATTTCTAATTGCATGTACATGATGTTAACATGTTAATTGTTCCAATATATGATGGCAAGTGACTCTTATAAGGTGCAAAGTGACTCTAATATGGTGAGAAGTCACTTACATGATTGATTAGTGCCAAAATGTGGCATTAATAGGCGGTAAAAGGATGTGAAATTGGATGTATATGATGTTAACATGTTAATTGTTGTATATATGGTGGAAAGTGACTCTTACAGGGAGCAAAGTGACTCTAATATGGTGAAAAGTGACTTACATGGTTGATTAGAACAAAAATGTGGAACATATTCACCTGTATGAAAGTGGAACTAATAGGTGGTAAAAGGATGTCAAATTGGATGTATATGATGTTAACATGTTAATTATACATATAGATTGTGGAAAGTGACTCATATAGGGTGCAAAATGACTCTAACATGGTGAAAAGTGACTTACATGGTTAATTAGAACTAAAATGTGGACCAAAATTGACTTGTATGAATGTGGCACTAAGAGGTTGTAAAAGGATTTCTAATTGCATGTACATGATGTTAACATGTTAATTGTACCAATATATGATGGCAAGTGACTCTTATAAGGTGCAAATACACTATAATATGGCGAGAAGTCACTTACATGATTGATTAGTGCCAAAATGTGGCCCAAAATTGACTTGTAGGAAAGGGGGTACCAAGAGGTGGTTAAAGGTTGTCTAATTGCATGTACATGATGTTAACATGTAAATTATATCAATATATGGGGAAAGTGACTCTTATTGGGTACAGAGTGACTCTAATATGGTGAAAAGTGACTTATATGGTTGATTAGAGCCAAAATGTGGAATAAAATTACTTGTATGAAAGTGACATTAATAGGTGGTAAAAGGATGTCAAATTGGATATATATGATGTTAACATGTTAATTGTTGTATATATGGTGGAAAGTGACTCTTATAGAATGCAAAGTGACTCTAATATGGTGAAAAGTGACTTGCATGGTTGATTAGAACCAAAATGTGGAACAAAATTGACCAGTATGAAAGGGGAACTAATAGGTGGTAAAAGAATGTCAAATTGGATGTATGTGATGTTAACATATTAATTATACATATAGATTGTGGAAAGTGACTAATATAGGGTGCAAAATGACTCTGACATGGTGAAAAGTGACATACATGGTTAATTAGAACCAAATTGTGGACTAAAATTGACTTGTATGAATGTGGCACTAAGAGGTTGTAAAAGGATTTCTAATTGCATGTACATGATGTTAACATGTTAATTGTTCCATTATATGATGGCAAGTGACTCTTATAAGGTGCAAAGTGACTCTAATATGGTGAGAAGTCACTTACATGATTGATTAGTGCCAAAATGTGGCCCAAAATTGACTTGTAGGAAAGGGGGTACCAAGAGGTGGTTAAAGGATGTCTAATTGCATATACATGATGTTAACATGTTAATTGAATCAATATATGGGGAAAGTGACTCTTATAGGGTACAAAGTGACTCTAATATGGTGAAAAGTGACTTATATGGTTGATTAGAGCCAAAATGTGGAATAAAATTAACTTGTATGAAAGTGACATTAATAGGTGGTAAAAGGATGTCAAATTGGATGTATATGATGTTAACATGTTAATTGTTGTATATATGGTGGAAAGTGACTCTTATAGAATGCAAAGTGACTCTAATATGGTGAAAAGTGACTTACATGGTTGATTAGAACCAAAATGTGGAACAAAATTGACCTGTATGAAAGTGGAACTAATAGGTGGTAAAAGGAAGTCAAATTGGATGTATGTGATGTTAACATGTTAATTATACATATAGATTGTGGAAAGTGACTCATATAGGGTGCAAAATGACTCTAATATGGTGAAAAGTGACATACATGGTTAATTAGAACGAAAATGTGGACCAAAAATTGACTTGTATGAATGTGGCACTAAGAGGTTGTAAAAGGATTTCTAATTGCATGTACATGATGTTAACATGTTAATTGTTCCAATATATGATGGCAAGTGACTCTTATAAGGTGCAAAGTGACTCTAATATGGTGAGAAGTCACTTACATGATTGATTAGTGCCAAAATGTGGCATTAATAGGCGGTAAAAGGATGTGAAATTGGATGTATATGATGTTAACATGTTAATTGTTGTATATATGGTGGAAAGTGACTCTTACAGGGAGCAAAGTGACTCTAATATGGTGAAAAGTGACTTACATGGTTGATTAGAACAAAAATGTGGAACAAATTCACCTGTATGAAAGTGGAACTAATAGGTGGTAAAAGGATGTCAAATTGGATGTATATGATGTTAACATGTTAATTATACATATAGATTGTGGAAAGTGACTCATATAGGGTGCAAAATGACTCTAACATGGTGAAAAGTGACTTACATGGTTAATTAGAACTAAAATGTGGACCAAAATTGACTTGTATGAATGTGGCACTAAGAGGTTGTAAAAGGATTTCTAATTGCATGTACATGATGTTAACATGTTAATTGTACCAATATATGATGGCAAGTGACTCTTATAAGGTGCAAATACACTATAATATGGCGAGAAGTCACTTACATGATTGATTAGTGCCAAAATGTGGCCCAAAATTGACTTGTAGGAAAGGGGGTACCAAGAGGTGGTTAAAGGTTGTCTAATTGCATGTACATGATGTTAACATGTAAATTATATCAATATATGGGGAAAGTGACTCTTATTGGGTACAGAGTGACTCTAATATGGTGAAAAGTGACTTATATGGTTGATTAGAGCCAAAATGTGGAATAAAATTACTTGTATGAAAGTGACATTAATAGGTGGTAAAAGGATGTCAAATTGGATATATATGATGTTAACATGTTAATTGTTGTATATATGGTGGAAAGTGACTCTTATAGAATGCAAAGTGACTCTAATATGGTGAAAAGTGACATGCATGGTTGATTAGAACCAAAATGTGGAACAAAATTGACCAGTATGAAAGGGGAACTAATAGGTGGTAAAATAATGTCAAATTGGACGTATGTGATGTTAACATATTAATTATACATATAGATTGTGGAAAGTGACTCATATAGGGTGCAAAATGACTCTGACATGGTGAAAAGTGACATACATGGTTAATTAGAACCAAATTGTGGACCAAAATTGATTTGTATGAATGTGGCACTAAGAGGTTGTAAAAGGATTTCCAATTGCATGTACATGATGTTAACATGTTAATTGTTCCATTATATGATGGCAAGTGACTCTTATAAGGTGCAAAGTGACTCTAATATGGTGAGAAGTAACTTACATGATTGATTAGTGCCAAAATGTGGCCCAAAATTGACTTGTAGGAAAGGGGGTACCAAGAGGTGGTTAAAGGATGTCTAATTGCATATACATGATGTTAACATGTTAATTGAATCAATATATGGGGAAAGTGACTCTTATAGGGTACAAAGTGACTCTAATATGGTGAAAAGTGACTTATATGGTTGATTAGAGCCAAAATGTGGAATAAAATTAACTTGTATGAAAGTGACATTAATAGGTGGTAAAAGGATGTCAAATTGGTTGTATATGATGTTAACATGTTAATTGTTGTATATATGGTGGAAAGTGACTCTTATAGAATGCAAAGTGACTCTAATATGGTGAAAAGTGACTTACATGGTTGATTAGAACCAAAATGTGGAACAAAATTGACCTGTATGAAAGTGGAACTAATAGGTGGTAAAAGGAAGTCAAATTGGATGTATGTGATGTTAACATGTTAATTATACATATAGATTGTGGATAGTGAATCATATAGGGTGCAAAATGACTCTAATATGGTGAAAAGTGACATACATGGTTAATTAGAATGAAAATGTGGACCAAAATTGACTTGTATGAATGTGGCACTAAGAGGTTGTAAAAGGATTTCTAATTGCATGTACATGATGTTAACATGTTAATTGTTCCAATATATGATGGCAAGTGACTCTTATAAGGTGCAAAGTGACTCTAATATGGTGAGAAGTCACTTACATGATTGATTAGTGCTAAAATGTGGCATTAATAGGCGGTAAAAGGATGTGAAATTGGATGTATATGATGTTAACATGTTAATTGTTTTATATATGGTGGAAAGTGACTCTTACAGGGAGCAAAGTGACTCTAATATGGTGAAAAGTGACTTACATGGTTGATTAGAACAAAAATGTGGAACAAAATTCACCTGTATGAAAGTGGAACTAATAGGTGGTAAAAGGATGTCAAATTGGATGTATATGATGTTAACATGTTAATTATACATATAGATTGTGGAAAGTGACTCATATAGGGTGCAAAATGACTCTAACATGGTGAAAAGTAACTTACATGGTTAATTAGAACTAAAATGTGGACCAAAATTGACTTGTATGAATGTGGCACTAAGAGGTTGTAAAAGGATTTCAAATGCATGTACATGATGTTAACATGTTAATTGTACCAATATATGATGGCAAGTGACTCTTATAAGGTGCAAATAGACTATAATATGGCGAGAAGTCACTTACATGATTGATTAGTGCCAAAATGTGGCCCAAAATTGACTTGTAGGAAAGGGGGTACCAAGAGGTGGTTAAAGGTTGTCTAATTGCATGTACATGATGTTAACATGTAAATTATATCAATATATGGGGAAAGTGACTCTTATTGGGTACATAGTGACTCTAATATGGTGAAAAGTGACTTATATGGTTGATTAGAGCCAAAATGTGGAATAAAATTACTTGTATGAAAGTGACATTAATAGGTGGTAAAAGGATGTCAAATTGGATGTATATGATGTTAACATGTTAATTGTTGTATATATGGTGGAAAGTGACTCTTATAGAATGCAAAGTGACTCTAATATGGTGAAAAGTGACTTGCATGGTTGATTAGAACCAAAATTGACCAGTATGAAAGGGGAACTAATAGGTGGTAAAAGAATGTCAAATTGGATGTATGTGATGTTAACATATTAATTATACATATAGATTGTGGAAAGTGACTAATATAGGGTGCAAAATGACTCTGACATGGTGAAAAGTGACATACATGGTTAATTAGAACCAAATTGTGGACCAAAATTGATTTGTATGAATGTGGCACTAAGAGGTTGTAAAAGGATTTCTAATTGCATGTACATGATGTTAACATGTTAATTGTTCCATTATATGATGGCAAGTGACTCTTATAAGGTGCAAAGTGACTCTAATATGGTGAGAACTCTCTTACATGATTGATTAGTGCCAAAATGTGGCCCAAAATTGACTTGTAGGAAAGGGGGTACCAAGAGGTGGTTAAAGGATGTCTAATTGCATATACATGATGTTAACATGTTAATTGAATCAATATATGGGGAAAGTGACTCTTATAGGGTACAAAGTGACTCTAATATGGTGAAAAGTGACTTATATGGTTGATTAGAGCCAAAATGTGGAATAAAATTAACTTGTATGAAAGTGATAATAATAGGTGGTAAAAGGATTTCAAATTGGATGTATATGATGTTAACATGTTAATTGTTGTATATATGGTGGAAAGTGACTCTTATAGAATGCAAAGTGACTCTAATATGGTGAAAAGTGACTTGCATGGTTGATTAGAACCAAAATGTGGAACAAAATTGACCAGTATGAAAGGGGAACTAATAGGTGGTAAAAGAATGTCAAATAGGATGTATGTGATGTTAACATATTAATTATACATATAGATTGTGGAAAATGACTCATATAGGGTGCAAAATGACTCTGACATGGTGAAAAGTGACATACATGGTTAATTAGAACCAAATTGTGGTCCAAAATTGACTTGTATGAATGTGGCACTAAGAGGTTGTAAAAGGATTTCCAATTGCATGTACATGATGTTAACATGATAATTGTTCCATTATATGATGGCAAGTGACTCTTATAAGGTGCAAAGTGACTCTAATATGGTGAGAAGTCACTTACATGATTGATTAGTGCCAAAATGTGGCCCAAAATTGACTTGTAGAAAAGGGGGTACCAAGAGGTGGTTAAAGGATGTCTAATTGCATATACATGATGTTAACATGTTAATTGAATCAATATATGGGGAAAGTGACTCTTATAGGGTACAAAGTGACTCTAATATGGTGAAAAGTGACTTATATGGTTGATTAGAGCCAAAATGTGGAATAAAATTAACTTGTATGAAAGTGACATTAATAGGTGGTAAAAGGATGTCAAATTGGATGTATATGATGTTAACATGTTAATTGTTGTATATATGGTGGAAAGTGACTCTTATAGAATGCAAAGTGACTCTAATATGGTGAAAAGTGACTTACATGGTTGATTAGAACCAAAATGTGGAACAAAATTGACCTGTATGAAAGTGGAACTAATAGGTGGTAAAAGGAAGTCAAATTGGATGTATGTGATGTTAACATGTTAATTATACATATAGATTGTGGAAAGTGACTCATATAGGGTGCAAAATGACTCTAATATGGTGAAAAGTGACATACATGGTTAATTAGAACGAAAATGTGGACCAAAAATTGACTTGTATGAATGTGGCACTAAGAGGTTGTAAAAGGATTTCTAATTGCATGTACATGATGTTAACATGTTAATTGTTCCAATATATGATGGCAAGTGACTCTTATAAGGTGCAAAGTGACTCTAATATGGTGAGAAGTCACTTACATGATTGATTAGTGCCAAAATGTGGCATTAATAGGCGGTAAAAGGATGTGAAATTGGATGTATATGATGTTAACATGTTAATTGTTGTATATATGGTGGAAAGTGACTCTTACAGGGAGCAAAGTGACTCTAATATGGTGAAAAGTGACTTACATGGTTGATTAGAACAAAAATGTGGAACAAATTCACCTGTATGAAAGTGGAACTAATAGGTGGTAAAAGGATGTCAAATTGGATGTATATGATGTTAACATGTTAATTATACATATAGATTGTGGAAAGTGACTCATATAGGGTGCAAAATGACTCTAACATGGTGAAAAGTGACTTACATGGTTAATTAGAACTAAAATGTGGACCAAAATTGACTTGTATGAATGTGGCACTAAGAGGTTGTAAAAGGATTTCTAATTGCATGTACATGATGTTAACATGTTAATTGTACCAATATATGATGGCAAGTGACTCTTATAAGGTGCAAATACACTATAATATGGCGAGAAGTCACTTACATGATTGATTAGTGCCAAAATGTGGCCCAAAATTGACTTGTAGGAAAGGGGGTACCAAGAGGTGGTTAAAGGTTGTCTAATTGCATGTACATGATGTTAACATGTAAATTATATCAATATATGGGGAAAGTGACTCTTATTGGGTACAGAGTGACTCTAATATGGTGAAAAGTGACTTATATGGTTGATTAGAGCCAAAATGTGGAATAAAATTACTTGTATGAAAGTGACATTAATAGGTGGTAAAAGGATGTCAAATTGGATATATATGATGTTAACATGTTAATTGTTGTATATATGGTGGAAAGTGACTCTTATAGAATGCAAAGTGACTCTAATATGGTGAAAAGTGACTTGCATGGTTGATTAGAACCAAAATGTGGAACAAAATTGACCAGTATGAAAGGGGAACTAATAGGTGGTAAAAGAATGTCAAATTGGATGTATGTGATGTTAACATATTAATTATACATATAGATTGTGGAAAGTGACTAATATAGGGTGCAAAATGACTCTGACATGGTGAAAAGTGACATACATGGTTAATTAGAACCAAATTGTGGACCAAAATTGACTTGTATGAATGTGGCACTAAGAGGTTGTAAAAGGATTTCTAATTGCATGTACATGATGTTAACATGTTAATTGTTCTATTATATGATGGCAAGTGACTCTTATAAGGTGCAAAGTGACTCTAATATGGTGAGAAGTCACTTACATGATTGATTAGTGCCAAAATGTGGCCCAAAATTGACTTGTAGGAAAGGGGGTACCAAGAGGTGGTTAAAGGATGTCTAATTGCATATACATGATGTTAACATGTTAATTGAATCAATATATGGGGAAAGTGACTCTTATAGGGTACAAAATGACTCTAATATGGTGAAAAGTGACTTATATGGTTGATTAGAGCCAAAATGTGGAATAAAATTAACTTGTATGAAAGTGACATTAATAGGTGGTAAAAGGATGTCAAATTGGATGTATATGATGTTAACATGTTAATTGTTGTATATATGGTGGAAAGTGACTCTTATAGAATGCAAAGTGACTCTAATATGGTGAAAAGTGACTTACATGGTTGATTAGAACCAAAATGTGGAACAAAATTGACCTGTATGAAAGTGGAACTAATAGGTGGTAAAAGGAAGTCAAATTGGATGTATGTGATGTTAACATGTTAATTATACATATAGATTGTGGAAAGTGACTCATATAGGGTGCAAAATGACTCTAATATGGTGAAAAGTGACATACATGGTTAATTAGAACGAAAATGTGGACCAAACTTGACTTGTATGAATGTGGCACTAAGAGGTTGTAAAAGGATTTCTAATTGCATGTACATGATGTTAACATGTTAATTGTTCCAATATATGATGGCAAGTGACTCTTATAAGGTGCAAAGTGACTCTAATATGGTGAGAAGTCACTTACATGATTGATTAGTGCCAAAATATGGCATTAATAGGCGGTAAAAGGATGTGAAATTGGATGTATATGATATTAACATGTTAATTGTTGTATATATGGTGGAAAGTGACTCTTACAGGGAGCAAAGTGACTCTAATATGGTGAAAAGTGACTTACATGGTTGATTAGAACAAAAATGTGGAACAAAATTCACCTGTATGAAAGTGGAACTAATAGGTGGTAAAAGGATGTCAAATTGGATGTATATGATGTTAACATGTTAATTATACATATAAATTGTGGAAAGTGACTCATATAGGGTGCAAAATGACTCTAACATGGTTAAAAGTGACTTACATGGTTAATTAGAACTAAAATGTGGACCAAAATTGACTTGTATGAATGTGGCACTAAGAGGTTGTAAAAGGATTTCTAATTGCATGTACATGATGTTAACATGTTAATTGTACCAATATATGATGGCAAGTGACTCTTATAAGGTGCAAATTGACTATAATATGGTGAGAAATCACTTACATGATTGATTAGTGCCAAAATGTGGCCCAAAATTTACTTGTAGTACCAAGAGGTGGTTAAAGGATGTCTAATTGCATGTACATGATGTTAACATGTTAATTGTATCAATATATGGTGGCAAGTGACTCTTATAGGGTTCAAAGTGACTCTAATACTACATACATGGTTGATTATAGGCAAAATGTGGTAAAAAATTAATTGAATGAAAGTGGTATTAATAGGCGGTAAAAGGATGTGAAATTGGATGTATATGATGTTAAAATGTTAAGTGTTGTATATATGGTGGAAAGTGGCTCTTATAGGGTGCAAAGTGACTTTAATATGGTGAAAAGTGACTTACATGGTTGATTAGAACCAAAATGTGGAACAAAATTCACCTGTATGAAAGTGGAACTAATAGGTGGAAAAAGGATGTCAAATTGGATGTATATGATGTTAACATGTTAATTATACATATAGATTGTGGAAAGTGACTCATATAGGGTGCAAAATGACTCTAACATGGTGAAAAGTGACTTACATGGTTAATTAGAACTAAAATGTGGACCAAAATTGACTTGTATGAATGTGGCACTAAGAGGTTGTAAAAGGATTTCTAATTGCATGTACATGATGTTAACATGTTAATTGTACAAATATATGATGGCAAGTGACTCTTATAAGGTGCAAATTGACTATAATATGGCGAGAAGTCACTTACATGATTGATTAGTGTCAAAATGTGGCCCAAAATTGACTAGTAGGAAAGGGGGTACCAAGAGGTGGTTAAAGGATGTCTAATTGCATGTACATGATGTTAACATGTTAATTGTATCAATATATGGGGAAAGTGACTCTTATAGGGTACAAAGTGACTCTAATATGGTGAAAAGTGACTTATATGATTGATTAGAGCCAAAATGTGGAATAAAATTAACTTGTATGAAAGTGACATTAATAGGTGGTAAAAGGATGTCAAATTGGATGTATATGATGTTAACATGTTAATTGTTGTATATATGGTGGAAAGTGACTCTTATAGAATGCAAAGTGACTCTAATATGGTGAAAAGTGACCTACATGGTTGATTAGAACCAAAATGTGGAACAAAATTGACCTGTATGAAAGTGGAACTAATAGGTGGTAAAAGGATGTCAAATTGGATGTATATGATGTTAACATGTTAATTATACATATAAATTGTGGAAAGTGACTCATATAGGGTGCAAAATGACTCTAACATGGTTAAAAGTGACTTACATGGTTAATTAGAACTAAAATGTGGACCAAAATTGACTTGTATGAATGTGGCACTAAGAGGTTGTAAAAGGATTTCTAATTGCATGTACATGATGTTAACATGTTAATTGTACCAATATATGATGGCAAGTGACTCTTATAAGGTGCAAATTGACTATAATATGGTGAGAAATCACTTACATGACTGATTAGGGCCAAAATGTGGCCCAAAATTTACTTGTAGGAAAGGGGGTACCAAGATGTGGTTAAAGGATGTCTAATTGCATGTACATGATGTTAACATGTTAATTGTATCAATATATGGTGGCAAGTGACTCTTATAGGGTTCAAAGTGACTCTAATAATACATACATGGTTGATTATAGCCATAATGTGGTAAAAAATTAACTTGAATGAAAGTGGTATTAATAGGCGGTAAAAGGATGAGAAATTGGATGTATATGATGTTAACATGTTAAGTGTTGTATATATGGTGGAAAGTGGCTCTTATAGGGTGCAAAGTGACTCTAATATGGTGAAAAGTGACTTACATGGTTGATTAGAACCAAAATGTGGAACAAAATTCACCTGTATGAAAGTGGAACTAATAGGTCGAAAAGGATGTCAAATTGGATGTATATGATGTTAACATGTTAATTATACATATAGATTGTGGAAAGTGACTCATATAGGGTGCAAAATGACTCTAACGTGGTGAAAAGTGACATACATGGTTAATTAGAACGAAAATGTGGACCAAAATTGACTTGTATGAATGTGGCACTAAGAGGTTGTAAAAGGATTTCTAATTGCATGTACATGATGTTAACATGTTAATTGTTCCAATATATGATGGCAAGTGACTCTTATATGGTGCAAAGTGACTCTAATATGGTGAGAAGTCACTTACATGATTGATTAGTGCCAAAATGTGGCCCAAAATTGACTTGTAGGAAAGGGGGTACCAAGAGGTGGTTAAAGGATGTCTAATTGCATGTACATTATGTTAACATGTTAATTGTATCAATATATGGGGAAAGTGACTCTTATAGGGTACAAAGTGACTCTAATATGGTAAAAAGTGACTAATATGGTTGATTAGAGCCAAAATGTGGAATAAAATTAACTTGTATGAAAGTGACATTAATAGGTGGTAAAAGGATGTCAAATTGGATGTATATGATGTTAACATGTTAATTGTTGTATATATGGTGGAAAGTGACTCTTATAGAATGCAAAGTGACTCTAATATGGTGAAAAGTTACTTACATGGTTGATTAGAACCAAAATGTGGAACAAAATTGACCTGTATGAAAGTGGAACTAATATGTCGTAAAAGAAAGTCAAATTGGATGTATGTGATGTTAACATGTTAATTATACATATAGATTGTGGAAAGTGACTCATATAGGGTGCAAAATGACTCTAACGTGGTGAAAAGTGACATACATGGTTAATTAGAACGAAAATGTGGACCAAAATTGACTTGTATGAATGTGGCACTAAGAGGTTGTAAAATGATTTTTTATTGCATGTACATGATGTTAACATGTTAATTGTTCCAATATATGATGGCAAGTGACTCTTATAAGGTGCAAAGTGACTCTAATATGGTGAGAAGTCACTTACATGATTGATTAGTGCCAAAATGTGGCCCAAAATTGACTTGTAGGAAAGGGGGTACCAAGAGGTGGTTAAAGGATGTCTAATTGCATGTACATGATGTTAACATGTTAATTGTATCAATATATGGGGAAAGTGACTCTTATAGGGTACAAAGTGACTCTAATATGGTGAAAAGTGACTTATATTGTTGATTAGAGCCAAAATGTGGAATGAAATTAACTTGTATGAAAGTGACATTAATAGGTGGTAAAAGGATGTCAAATTGGATGTATATGATGTTAACATGTTAATTGTCGTATATATGGTGGAAAGTGACTCTTATAGAATGCAAAGTGACTCTAATATGGTGAAAAGTGACTTACATGGTTGATTAGAACCAAAATGTGGAACAAAATTGACCTGTATGAAAGTGGAACTAATAGGTGGTAAAAGGAAGTCAAATTGGATGTATGTGATGTTAACATGTTAATTATACATATAGATTGTGGAAAGTGACTCATATAGGGTGCAAAATGACTCTAACGTGGTGAAAAGTGCCATACATGGTTAATTAGAACGAAAATGTGGACCAAAATTGACTTGTGTGAATGTGGCACTAAGAGGTTGTAAAAGGATTATTGCATGTACATGATGTTAACACGTTAATTGTTCCAATATATGATGGCAAGTGACTCTTATAAGGTGCAAAGTGACTCTAATATGGTGAGAAGTCACTTACATGATTGATTAGTGCCAAAATGTGGCATTAATAGGCGGTAAAAGGATGTGAAATTGGATGTATATGATGTTAACATGTTAATTGTTGTATATATGGTGGAAAGTGACTCTTACAGGGAGCAAAGTGACTCTAATATGGTGAAAAGTGACTTACATGGTTGATTAGAACCAAAATGTGGAACAAAATTCACCTGTATGAAAGTGGAACTAATATGTGGTAAAAGGATGTCAAATTGGATGTATATGATGTTAACATGTTAATTATACATATATATTGTGGAAAGTGACTCATATAGGGTGCAAAATGACTCTAACATGGTTAAAAGTGACTTACATGGTTAATTAGAACTAAAATGTGGACCAAAATTGACTTGTATGAATGCGGCACTAAGAGGTTGTAAAAGGATTTCTAATTGCATGTACATGATGTTAACATGTTAATTGTACCAATATATGATGGCAAGTGACTCTTATAAGGTGCAAATTGACTATAATATGGTGAGAAATCACTTACATGACTGATTAGGTCCAAAATGTGGCCCAAAATTTACTTGTAGGGAAGGGGGTACCAAGAGGTGGTTAAAGGATGTCTAATTGCATGTACATGATGTTAACATGTTAATTGTATCACTATATGGTGGCAAGTGACTCTTATAGGGTTCAAAGTGACTCTAATACTACATACATGGTTGATTATAGCCAAAATGTGGTAAAAAAATAACTTGAATAAAAGTGGTATTAATAGGCGGTAAAAGGATGTGAAATTGGATGTATATGATGTTAACATGTTAAGTGTTGTATATATGGTGGAAAGTGGCTCTTATGGGGTGCAAAGTGACTCTAATATGGTGAAAAGTGACTTACATGAATTAGAACCAAAATGTGGAACAAAATTCACCTGTATGAAAGTGGAACTAATAGGTGGAAAAAGGATGTCAAATTGGATGTATATGATGTTAACATGTTAATTATACATATAGATTGTGGAAAGTGACTCATATAGGGTGCAAAATGACTCTAACATGGTGAAAAGTGACTTACATGGTTAATTAGTACTAAAATGTGGACCAAAATTGACTTGTATGATTGTGGCACTAAGAGGTTGTAAAAGGATTTCTAATTGCATGTACATGATGTTAACATGTTAATTGTACCAATATATGATGACAAGTGACTCTTGTAAGGTGCAAATTGACTAAAATATGGCGAGAAGTCACTTACATGATTGATTAGTGCCAAAATGTGGCCCAAAATTGACTTGTTGGAAAGGGGGTACCAAGAGGTGGTTAAAGGATGTCTAATTGCATGTACATTATGTTAACAGGTTAATTGTATCAATATATGGGGAAAGTGACTCTTATAGGGTACAAAGTGACTCTAATATGGTGAAAAGTGACTTATATGGTTGATTAGAGCCTAAATGTGGAATAAAATTAACTTGTATGAAAGTGACATTAATAGGAGGTAAAAGGATGTCAAATTGGATGTATATGATGTTAACATGTTAATTGTTGTATATATGGTGGAAAGTGACTCTTATAGAATGCAAAGTGACTCTAATATGGTGAAAAGTGACTTGCATGGTTGATTAGAACCAAAATGTGGAACAAAATTGACCAGTATGAAAGTGGAACTAATAGGTGATAAAAGAATGTCAAATTGGATGTATGTGATGTTAACATGTTAATTATACATATAGATTGTGGAAAGTGACTCATATAGGGTGCAAAATGACTCTGACATGGTGAAAAGTGACATACAGGGTTAATTAGAACCAAAATGTGGACCAAAATTGACTTGTATGAATGTGGCACTAAGAGGTTGTAAAAGGATTTTTAATTGCATGTACATGATGTTAACATGTTAATTGTTCCAATATATGATGGCAAGTGACTCTTATAAGGTGCAAAGTGACTCTAATATGGTGAGAAGTCACTTACATGATTGCTTAGTGCCAAAATGTGGCCCAAAATTGACTTGTAGGAAAGGGGGTACCAAGAGGTGGTTAAAGGATGTCTAATTGCATGTACATGATGTTAACATGTTAATTGTATCAATATATGGGGAAAGTGACTCTTATAGGGTACAAAGTGACTCTAATATGGTGAAAAGTGACTTATATGGTTGATTAGAGCCAAAATGTGGAATAAAATTAACTTGTATGAAAGTGACATTAATAGGTGGTAAAAGGATGTCAAATTGGATGTATATGATGTTAACATATTAATTGTTGTATATATGGTGGAAAGTGACTCTTATAGAATGCAAAGTGACTCTAATATGGTGAAAAGTAACTTACATGGTTGATTAGAACCAAAATGTGGAACAAAATTGACCTGTATGAAAGTGGAACTAATAGGTGGTAAAAGGAAGTCAAATTGGATGTATGTGATGTTAACATGTTAATTATACATATAGATTGTGGAAAGTGACTCATATAGGGTGCAAAATTACTCTAACGTGGTGAAAAGTGACATACATGGTTAATTAGAACGAAAATGTGGACCAAAATTTACTTGTATGAATGTTGCACTAAGAGGTTGTAAAAGGATTTCTAATTGCATGTACATGATGTTAACATGTTAATTGTTCCAATATATGATGGCAAGTGACTCTTATAAGGTGCAAAGTGACTCTAATATGGTGAGAAGTCACTTACATGATTGATTAGTGCCAAAATGTGGCATTAATAGGCGGTAAAAGGATGTGAAATTTGTGTAAAGTGACTCATATAGGGTGCAAAATGACTCTAACATGGTGAAAAGTGACTTACATGGTTAATTAGAACTAAAATGTGGACCAAAATTGACTTGTATGAATGTGGTACTAAGAGGTTGTAAAAGGATTTTTAATTGCATGTACATGATGTTAACATGTTAATTGTACCAATATATGATGGCAAGTGACTCTTATAAGGTGCAAATTGACTATAATATGGCGAGAAGTCACTTACATGATTGATTAGTGCCAAAATGTGGCCCAAAATTGACTTGTAGGAAAGGGGGAACCAAGAGGTGGTTAAAGGATGTCTAATTGCATGTACATGATGTTAAGATGTTAATTGTATCAATATATAGGGAAAGTGACTCTTATAGGGTACAAAGTGACTCTAAGATGGTGAAAAGTGAATTATATATGGTTGATTAGAGCCAAAATGTGGAATAAAACTAATTTGTATGAAAGTGACATTAATAGGCGGTAAAAGGATGTGAAATTTGTGTAAAGTGACTCATATAGGGTGCAAAATGACTCTAACATGGTGAAAAGTGACTTACATGGTTAATTAGAACTAAAATGTGGACCAAAATTGACTTGTATGAATGTGGCACTAAGAGGTTGTAAAAGGATCTCTAATTGCATGTACATGATGTTAACATGTTAATTGTACCAATATATGATGGCAAGTGACTCTTATAAGGTGCAAATTGACTATAATATGGTGAGAAGTCACTTACATGACTGATTAGTGCCAAAATGTGGCCCAAAATTGACTTGTAGGAAAGGGGGTACCAAGAGGTGGTTAAAGGATGTCTAATTGCATGTACATGATGTTAACATGTTAATTGTATCAATATATGGGGAAAGTGACTCTTATAGGGTACAAAGTGACTCTAATATGGTGAAAAGTGACTTATATGGTTGATTAGAGCCAAAATGTGGAATAAAATTAACTTGTATGAAAGTGACATTAATAGGTGGTAAAAGGATGTCAAATTGGATGTATATAATGTTAACATGTTAATTGTTGCATATATGGTGGAAAGTGACTATTATAGAATGCAAAGTGGAGTATGGTGAAAAGTGACTTACATGGTTGATTAGGACCAAAATGTGGAACAAAATTGACCTGTATGAAAGTGGAACTAATAGGTGGTAAAAGAATGTCAAATTGGATGTATGTGATGTTAACATGTTAATTATACATATAGATTGTGGAAAGTGACTCATATAGGGTGCAAAATGACTCTAACATGGTGAAAAGTGACATACATGGTTAATTAGAACCAAAATGTGGACCAAAATTGACTTGTTCATACAAGTTAATATATGATGGCAAGTGACTCTTATAATTGCATGTACATGATGTTAACATGTTAATTGTTCTAATATATGATGGCAAGTGACTCTTATAAGGTGCAAAGTGACTCTAATATGGTGAGAAGTCACTTACATGATTGATTAGTGCCAAAATGTGGCCCAAAATTGACTTGTAAGAAAGGGGGTAGCAAGAGGTGGTTAAAGGATGTCTAATTGCATGTACTTGATGTTAACATGTTAATTGTATGAATATATGGTGGCAAGTGACTCTTATATGGTGCAAAGTGACTCTAATATGGTGAAAATTGACTTACATGGTTGATTAGAGCCAAAATGTGGTACAAAATTAACTTGTATGAAAGTGGCATTAATAGGCGGTAAAAGGATGTGAAATTGGATGTATATAATGTTAACATGTTAATTATACATATAGATTATGGAAAGTGACTCTTATAGGGTGCAAAGTGACTCTAATATGGTGAAAAGTGACTTACATGGTTGATTAGAACAAAAATGTGGAACAAAACTCACCTGTATGAAAGTGGAGCTAATAGGTTGTAAAAGGATGTCAAATTGGATGTATATGATGTTAATATGTTAATTATACATATAGATTGTGGAAAGTGACTCATATAGGGTGCAAAATGACTCTAACATGGTAAAAAGTGACTTACATGGTTGATTGGAACCAAAATGTGGAACAAAATTCACCTGTATGAAAGTGGAACTAATAGGTGGTAAAAGGATGTCAAATTGTGTACATGATGTTAACTTGTTAATTGTACCAATATATGATGGCAAGTGACTCTTATAAGGTGCAAATTGACTATAATATGGTGAGAAATCACTTACATGATTGATTAGTGCCAAAATGTGGCCCAAAATTGACTTGTATGAAAGGGGGTACCAAGAGGTGGTTAAAGGATGTCTAATTGCATGTACATGATGTTAACATGTTAATTGTATCAATACATGGTGGCAAGTGACTCTTATAGGGTTCAAAGTGACTCTAATATTGTGAAAAGTGACATACATGGTTGATTAGGGCCAAAATGTGGTAAAAAATTAACTTGTATGAAAGTGACATTAATAGGTGGTAAAAGGATGTGAAATTGGATGTATATGATGTTAACATGTTAATTGTTGTATATATGGTGGAAAGTGGCTCTTTTTGGGTGCAAAGTGACTCTAATATGGTGAAAATTGACTTACATGGTTGATTCGAACCAAAATGTGGAACAAAATTCACCTGTATGAAAGTGGAACTAATAGGTGGTAAAAGGATGTCAAATTGGATGTATATGTTGTTAACATGTTAATTATAATTATAGATTGTGGAAAATGACTCATATAGGGTGCAAAATGACTCTAATATGGTGAAAAGTGACTTACATGGTTAATTAGAACTAAAATGTGGACCAAAATTGACTTGTATGAATGTGGCACTAAGATATTGTAAAAGGATTTCTAATTGCATGTACATGATGTTAATATGTTAATTGTACCAATATATGATGGCAAGTGACTCTTATAAGGTGCAAATTGACTATAATATTGTGAGAAGTCACTTACATGATTGATTTGTGCCAAAATGTGGCCCAAAATTGACTTGTAGGAAAGGGGGTACCAAGAGGTGGTGAAAGGATGTCTAATTCCATGTACACGATGTTAACATGTTAATTTTATCAATATATGGGGAAAGTGACTCTTATAGGGTACAAAGTGACTCTAATATGGTGAAAAGTGACTTATATGGTTGATTAGAGCCAAAATGTGGAATAAAATTAACTTGTATGAAAGTGACATTAATAGGTGGTAAAAGGATGTTAAATTGGATGTATATGATGTTAACATGTTAATTTTTGTATATATGGTGGAAAGTGACTCTTATAGAATGCAATGTGACTCTAATATGGTGAAAAGTGACTTACATGGTTGATTAGAACCAAAAAGTGGAACAAAATTGACCTATATGAAAGTGGAACTAATAGGTGGTAAAAGAAAGTCAAATTGGATGTATGTGATGTTAACATGTTAATTATACATATAGATTGTGGAAAGTGACTCATATAGGGTGCAAAATGACTCTAACATGGTGAAAAGTGACTTACATGGTTAATTAGAACTAAAATGTGGACCAAAATTGACTTGTATGAATGTGGCACTAAGAGGTTGTAAAAGGATTTCTAATTGCATGTACATGATGTTAACATGTTAATTGTACCAATATATATAATGGCAAGTGACTCTTATAAGGTGCAAATTGACAATAATATGGTGAGAAGTCACTTACATGATTGATTAGTGCCAAAATGTGGCCCAAAATTGACTTGTAGGAAAGGGGGTACCAAGAGGTGGTTAAAGGATGTCTAATTCCATGTAGACGATGTTAACATGTTAATTTTATCAATATATGGGGAAAGTGACTCTTATAGGGTACAAAGTGACTCTAATATGGTGAAAAGTGACTTATATGGTTGATTAGAGCCAAAATGTGGAATAAAATTAACTTGTATGAAAGTGACATTAATAGGTGGTAAAAGGATGTTAAATTGGATGTATATGATGTTAATATGTTAATTGTTGTATATATGGTGGAAAGTGACTCTTATAGAATGCAATGTGACTCTAATATGGTGAAAACTGACTTATATGGTTGATTAGAACCAAAAAGTGGAACAAAATTGACCTATATGAAAGTGGAACTAATAGGGGGTAAAAGAATGTCAAATTGGATGTATGTGATGTTAACATGTTAATTATACATATAGATTGTGGAAAGTGACTCATATAGGGTGCAAAATGACTCTAACATGGTGAAAAGTGACTTACATGGTTAATTAGAACTAAAATGTGGACCAAAATTGACTTGTATGAATGTGGCACTAAGAGGTTGTAAAAGGATTTCTAATTGCATGTACATGATGTTAACATGTTAACTGTACCAATATATCATGGCAAGTGACTCTTATAAGGTGCAAATTGACTATAATATGGTGAGAAGTCACTTACATGATTGATTAGTGCCAAAATGTGGCCCAAAATTGACTTGTAGGAAAGGGGGTACCAAGAGGTGGTTAAAGGATGTCTAATTGCATGTACATGATGTTAACATGTTAATTGTATCAATATGTGGGGAAAGTGACTCTTATAGGGTACAAAGTGACTCTAATATGGGGAAAAGTGACTTATATGGTTGATTAGAGCCAAAATGTGGAATAAAATTAACTTGTATGAAAGTGACATTAATAGGTGGTAAAAGGATGTCAAATTGGATGTATATGATGTTAACATGTTAATTGTTGTATATATGGTGGAAAGTGACTCTTATAGAATGCAATGTGACTCTAATATGGTGAAAACTGACTTATATGGTTGATTAGAACCAAAAAGTGGAACAAAATTGACCTATATGAAAGTGGAACTAATAGGGGGTAAAAGAATGTCAAATTGGATGTATGTGATGTTAACATGTTAATTATACATATAGATTGTGGAAAGTGACTCATATAGGGTGCAAAATGACTCTAACATGGTGAAAAGTGACTTACATGGTTAATTAGAACTAAAATGTGGACCAAAATTGACTTGTATGAATGTGGCACTAAGAGGTTGTAAAAGGATTTCTAATTGCATGTACATGATGTTAACATGTTAACTGTACCAATATATCATGGCAAGTGACTCTTATAAGGTGCAAATTGACTATAATATGGTGAGAAGTCACTTACATGATTGATTAGTGCCAAAATGTGGCCCAAAATTGACTTGTAGGAAAGGGGGTACCAAGAGGTGGTTAAAGGATGTCTAATTGCATGTACATGATGTTAACATGTTAATTGTATCAATATGTGGGGAAAGTGACTCTTATAGGGTACAAAGTGACTCTAATATGGGGAAAAGTGACTTATATGGTTGATTAGAGCCAAAATGTGGAATAAAATTAACTTGTATGAAAGTGACATTAATAGGTGGTAAAAGGATGTCAAATTGGATGTATATGATGTTAACATGTTAATTGTTGTATATATGGTGGAAAGTGACTTACATGGTTGATTAGGACCAAAATGTGGAACAAAATTGACCTGTATGAAAGTGGAACTAATAGGTGGTAAAAGAATGTCAAATTGGATGTATTTTATGTTAACATGTTAATTATACATATAGATTGTGGAAAGTGCCAAGAGGTGGTTAAAGGATGTTTAATTGCATGTACATGATGTTAACATGTTAGTTGTATCAATATATGGTGCCAAGTGACTCTTATATGGTGCAAAGTGACTCTAATATGGTGAAAAGTGACATACATAGTTGATTAGAGCCAAAATGTGGTACAAAATTAACTTGTATGAAAGTGGCATTAATAGGCGGTAAAAGGATGTGAAATTGGATGTATATGATGTTAACATGTTAATTATACATATAGATTGTGGAAAGTGACTCATATAGGGTGCAAAATGACTCTAACATGGTGAAAAGTGACTTACATGGTTGATTAGAACCAAAATGTGGAACAAAATTCACCTGTATGAAAGTGGAACTAATAGGTGGTAAAAAGATGTCAAATTGGATGTATATGATGTTAACATGTTAATTATACATATAGATTGTGGAAAGTGACTCATATAGGGTGCAAAATGACTCTAACATGGTGAAAAGTGACTTACATGGTTAATTAGAACTAAAATGTGGACGAAAATTGACTTGTATGAATGTGGCACTAAGAGGTTGTAAAAGGATTTTTAATTGCATGTACATGATGTTAACATTTTAATTGTACCAATATATGATGGCAAGTGACTCTTATATGGTGCAAATTGACTATAATATGGTGAGAAGTCACTTACATGATTGATTAGTGCCAATATATGGCCCAAAATTGACTTATAAGAAAGGGGGTACCAGGAGGTGGTTAAAGGATGTCTAATTGCATGTACATGATGTTAACATGTTAATTGTATCAATATATGTGGAAAGTGACTCTTATAGGGTACAAAGTGACTCTAATATGGTGAAAAGTGACTTGTATGGTTGATTAGAGCCCAAATGTGGAATAAAATTAACTTGTATGAAAGTGACATTAATTGGTGGTAAGAGGATGTCAAATTGGATGTATATAATGTTAACATGTTAATTGTTGTATATATGGTGGAAAGTGACTCTTATAGAATGCAAAGTGACTCTAATATGGTGAAAAGTGACTTACATGGTTGATTAGAACCAAAATGTGGAACAAAATTGACCTGCATGAAAGTGGAACTAATAGGTGGTAAAAGAATGTCAAATTGGATGTATGTGATGTTAACATGTTAATTATACATATAGATTGTGGAAAGTGACTCATATAGGGTGCAAAATGACTCTAACATGGTGAAAAGTGACTTACATGGTTTATTAGAACTAAAATGTGGACCAAAATTGACTTGTATGAATGTGGCACTAAGAGGTTGTAAAAGGATTTTTAATTGCATGTACATGATGTTAACATGTTAATTGTACCAATATATGATGGCAAGTGACTCTTATAAGGTGCAAATTGAATGTAATACAGTGAGAAATCACTTACATGATTAATTAGTGCCAAAATGTGGCCCAAAAATGACTTGTAGGAAAGGGGGTACCAAGAGGTGGTTAAAGGATGTCTAATTGCATGTAAATGATGTTAACATGTTAATTGTATCAATATATGGTGGCAAGTGACTCTTATAGGGTTCAAAGTGACTCTAATATTGTGAAAAGTGACATACATGGTTGATTAGAGCCAAAATGTGGTAAAAAATTAACTTGTATGAAAGTGGTATTAATAGCTGGTAAAAGGATGTGAAATTGGATGTATATGATGTTAACATGTTAATTGTTGTATATATGGTGGAAAGTGGCTCTTATAGGGTGCAAAGTGACTCTAATATGGTGAAAAGTGACTTACATGGTTGATTAGAACCAAAATGTGGAAAAAAATTCACCTGTATGAAAGTGGAACTAATAGGTGGTAAAAGGATGTCAAATTGGATGTATATGATGTTAACATGTTAATTATACATATAGATTGTGGAAAGTGACTCATATAGGGTGCAAAATGACTCTAACATGGTGAAAAGTGACATATGAAACTAAAATTTGGACCAAAATTGACTTGTATGAATGTGGCACTAAGAGGTTGTAAAAGGATTTCTAATTGCATGTACATGATGTTAACAGGTTAATTGTACCGATATATGATGGCAAGTGACTCTTATAAGGTGCAAATTGACTATAATATGGTGAGAAGTCACTTACATGATTGATTAGTGCCAAAATGTGGCCCAAAATTGACTTGTAGGAAAGGGGGTACCAAGAGGTGGTTAAAGGATGTCTAATTGCATGTACATGATGTTAACATGTTAATTGTATCAATATATGGGGAAAGTGACTCTTATAGGGTACAAAGTGACTCTAATATGGTGAAAAATGACTTATATGGTTGATTGGAGCCAAAATGTGGAATAAAATTAACTTGTATGAAAGTGACTTTAATAGGTGGTAAAAAGATGTCAAATTGGATGTATATGATGTTATCATGTTAATTGTTGTATGTATGGTGGAAGGTGACTCTTATAGAATGCAAAGTGACTCTAATATGGTGAAAAGTGACGTACATGGTTGATTAGAACCAAAATGTGGAACAAAGTTGACCTGTATGAAAGTGGAACTAATAGGTGGTAAAAGAAAGTCAAATTGGATGTATGTGATGTTAACATGTTAATTATACATATAGATTGTGGAAAGTGACTCATATAGGGTGCAAAATGACTCTAACATGGTGAAAAGTGACATACATGGTTAATTAGAACCAAAATGTGGATCAAAATTGACTTGTATGAATGTGGCACTAAGAGGTTGTAAAAGGATTTCTAATTGCATGTACATGATATTAACATGTTAGTTGTTCCAATATATGATGGCAAGTGACTCTTATAAGGTGAAAAGTGACTCTAATATGGTGAGAAGTCACTTACATGATTGATTAGTGCCAAAATGTGGCCCAAAATAGACTTGTAGGAAAGGGGGTACCAGGAGGTGGTTAAAGGATGTCTAATTGCATGTACATGATGTTAACATTTTAATTGTATCAATATATGGTGGCAAGTGACTCTTATATGGTGCAAAGTGACTCTGATATGGTGAAAGTGACTTACATGGTTGATTAGAGCCAAAATATGGTACAAAATTAACTTGTATGAAAGTGGCATTAATAGGCGGTAAAAGGATGTGAAATTGGATGTATATGATGTTAACATGTTAATTGTTGTATATATGGTGGAAAGTGACTCTTATAGGGAGCAAAGTGACTCTAATATGGTGAAAAGTGACTTACATGGTTGATTGAAACCAAAATGTGGAACAAAATTCACCTGTATGAAAGTGGAACTAATAGGTGGTAAAAGGATGTAAAATTGGATGTATATGATGTTAATATGTTAATTACACATATAGATTGTGGAAAGTGACTCATATAGGGTGCAAAATGACTCTAACATGGTGAAAAGTGACTTACATGGTTGATTAGAACCAAAATATGGAACAAAATTCACCTGTATGAAAGTGGAACTAATAGGTGGTAAAAGGATGTCAAATTGGATGTATATGATGTTAATATGTTAATTATACATATAGATTGTGGAAAGTGACTCATATAGGGTGCAAAATGACTCTAACATGGTGAAAAGTGATTTACCTGGTTAATTAGAACTAAAATGTGGACCAAAATTGACTTGTACGAATGTGGCACTAAAAGGATTTTCAATTGCATGTACATGATGTTAAAATGTTAATTGTACCAATATATGATGGCAAGTGACTCTTATAAGGTGCAAATTGACTATAATACGGTGAGAAATCACTTACATGATTGATTAGTGCCAAAATATGGCCCAAAAATGACTTGTAGGAAAGGGGGTACCAAGAGGTGGTTAAAGGATGTCTAATTGCTTGTACATGATGTTAACATGTTAATTGTATCAATTTATGGTGGAAAGTGACTCTTATAGAATGCAATGTGACTCTAATATGGTGAAAAGTGACTTATATGGTTGATTTGAACCAAAAAGTGGAACAAAATTGACCTATATGAAAGTGGAACTAATAGGTGGTAAAAAAATGTCAAATTGGATGTATGTGATGTTAACATGTTAATTATACATATAGATTGTGGAAAGTGACTCATATAGGGTGCAAAATGACTCTAACATGGTGAAAAGTGACTTACATGGTTAATTAGAACTAAAATGTGGACCAAAATTGACTTGTATGAATGTGGCACTAAGAGGTTGTAAAAGGATTTCTAATTGCATGTACATGATGTTAACATGTTAACTGTACCAATATATCATGGCAAGGGACTCTTATAAGGTGCAAATTGACTATAATATGGTGAGAAGTCACTTACATGATTGATTAGTGCCAAAATGTGGCCCAAAATTGACTTGTAGGAAAGGGGGTACCAAGAGGTGGTTAAATGATGTCTAATTGCTTGTACATGATGTTAACATGTTAATTGTATCAATATATGGGGAAAGTGACTCTTATAGGGTACAAAGTGACTCTAATATGGTGAAAAGTGACTTATATGGTTGAATAGAGCCAAAATGTGGAATAAAATTAACTTGTATGAAAGTGACATTAATAGGTGGTAAAAGGATGTCAAATTGGATGTATATGATGTTAACATGTTAATTGTTGTATATATTGTGGAAAGTGACTATTATAGAATGCAAAGTGACTCTAATATGGTGAAAACTGACATACTGATTAAGACCAAAATGTGGAACAAAATTGAATTGTATGAAAGTGGAACTAATAGGTGGTAAAAGAATGTCAAATTGGATGTATGTTATGTTAACATGTTAATTATACATATAGATTGTGGAAAGTGCCAAGAGGTGGTTAAAGGATGTTTAATTGCATGTACATGATGTTAACATGTTAGTTGTATCAATATATGGTGCCAAGTGACTCTTATATGGTGCAAAGTGACTCTAATATGGTGAAAAGTGACTTACATAGTTGATTAGAGCCAAAATGTGGTACAAAATTAACTTGTATGAAAGTGGCATTAATAGGCGGTAAAAGGATGTGAAATTGGATGTATATGATGTTAACATGTTAATTATACATATAGATTGTGGAAAGTGACTCATATATGGTGCAAAATGACTCTAACATGGTAAAAAGTGACTTACATGGTTGATTAGAACCAAAATGTGGAACAAAATTCACCTGTATGAAAGTGGAACTAATAGGTGGTAAAAAGATGTCAAATTGGATGTATATGATGTTAACATGTTAATTATATATATAGATTGTGGAAAGTGACTCATATAGGGTGCAAAATGACTCTAACATGGTGAAAAGTGACTTACATGGTTAATTAGAACTAAAATGTGGACCAAAATTGACTTGTATGAATGTGGCACTAAGAGGTTGTAAAAGGATTTTTAATTGCATGTACATGATGTTAACATTTTAATTGTACCAATATATGATGGCAAGTGACTCTTATAAGGTGCAAATTGACTATAATATGGTGAGAAGTCACTTACATGATTGATTAGTGCCAATATATGGCCCAAAATTGACTTATAAGAAAGGGGGTACCAGGAGGTGGTTAAAGGATGTCTAATTGCATGTACATGATGTTAATATGTTAATTGTATCAATATATGTGGAAAGTGACTCTTTTAGGGTACAAAGTGACTCTAATATGGTGAAAAGTGACTTATATGGTTGATTAGAGCGACATTAATTGGTGGTAAGAGGATGTCAAATTGGATGTATATAATGTTAACATGTTAATTGTTGTATATATGGTGGAAAGTGACTCTTATAGAATGCAAAGTGACTCTAATATGGTGAAAAGTGACTTACATGGTTGATTAGAACCAAAATGTGGAACAAAATTGACCTGTATGAAAGTTGAACTAATAGGTGGTAAAAGGATGTCAAATTGGATTTATATGTTGTTAACATGTTAATTATACATATAGATTGTGGAAAGTGACTCATATAGGGTGCAAAATGACTCTAACATGGTGAAAAGTGATTTACCTGGTTAATTAGAACTAAAATGTCGACCAAAATTGACTTGTATGAATGTGGCACTAAGAGGTTGTAAAAGGATTTCTAATTGCATGTACATGATGTTAACATGTTAATTGTACCAATATATGATGGCAAGTGACTCTTATAAGGTGCAAATTGAATATAATACAGTGAGAAATCACTTACATGATTGATTAGTGCCAAAATGTGGCCCAAAAATGACTTGTAGGGAAGGGGGTACCAAGAGGTGGTTAAAGGATGTCTAATTGCATGTAAATGATGTTAACATGTTAATTGTATCAATATATGGTGGCAAGTGACTCTTATAGGGTTCAAAGTGACTCTAATATTGTGAAAAGTGACATACATGGTTGATTAGAGCCAAAATGTGGTAAAAAATTAACTTTTATGAAAGTGGTATTAATAGCTGGTAAAAGGATGTGAAATTGGATGTATATGATGTTAACATGTTAATTGTTGTATATATGGTGGAAAGTGGCTCTTATAGGGTGCAAAGTGACTCTAATATGGTGAAAAGTGACTTACATGGTTGATTAGAACCAAAATGTGGAACAAAATTCACCTGTATGAAAGTGGAACTAATAGGTGGTAAAAGGATGTCAAATTGGATGTATATGATGTTAACATGTTAATTATACATATAGATTGTAGAAAGTGACTCATATAGGGTGCAAAATAACTCTAACATGGTGAAAAGTGACTTACATGGTTAATTAGAACTAAAATGTGGACCAAAATTGACTTGTATGAATGTGGCACTAAGAAGTTGTAAAAGGATTTCTAATTGCATGTACATGATGTTAACATGTTAATTGTACCAATATATGATGGCAAATGACTCTTATAAGGTGCAAATTGACTATAATATGGTGAGAAGTCACTTACATGATTGATTAGTGCCAAAATGTGGCCCAAAATTGACTTGTAGGAAAGGGGGTACCAAGAGGTGGTTAAAGGATGTCTAATTGCATGTACATGATGTTAACAGGTTAATTGTATCAATATATGGGGAAAGTGACCCTTATAGGGTACAAATTGACTCTAATATGGTGAAAAGTGACTTATATGGTTGATTAGAGCCAAAATGTGGTAAAAAATTAACTTGTATGAAAGTGGTATTAATAGGCGATAAAAGGATGTGAAATTGGATGTATATGATGTTAACATGTTAATTGTTGTATATATGGTGGAAAGTGACTCTTATAGGGTGCAAAGTGACTCTAATATGGTGAAAAGTGACTTACATGGTTGATTAGAACCAAAATGTGGAATAAAATTGACCTGTATGAAAGTGGAATTAAGAGGTGGTAAAAGGATGTCAATTCAGATGTATATGATGTTAACATGTTGATTGTATAAATATATGGTGGAAAGTGACTCATATAGGGTGCAAAATGACTCTAACATGGAGAAAAGTGACTTACATGGTTGATTAGAACCAAAATGTGGAACAAAATTGACCTGTATGAAAGTGGAACTAATAGGTGGTAAAAGGATGTCAAATTGGATGTATATGATGTTAACATGTTAATTATACATATAGATTGTGGAAAGTGACTCATATAGAGTGCAAAATGACTCTAACATGGTGAAAAGTGATTTACCTGATTAATTAGAACTAAAATGTGGACCAAAATTGACTTGTATGAATGTGGCACTAAGAGGTTGTAAAAGGATTTCCAATTGCATGTACATGATGTTAACATGTTAATTGTACCAATATATGATGGCAAGTGACTCTTATAAGGTGCAAATTGAATATAAAACGGTGAGAAATCACTTACATGTTTTATTAGTGCCAAAATGTGGCCCAAAATTGACTTGTAGGAAAGGAGGTACCAAGAGGTGGTTAAAGGATGTCTAATTGCATGTAAATGATGTTAACATGTTAACTGTATCAATATATGGTGGCAAGTGACTCTTTTAGGGATCAAAGTGACTCTAATATTGTGAAAAATGACATACATGGTTGATTAGAGCCAAAATGTGGAACAAAATTCACCTGTATGAAAGTGGTATTAATAAGCGGTAAAAGGATGTGAAATTGGATGTATATGTTGTTAACATTTTAATTGTTGTATATATGGTGGAAAGTGGCTCTTATAGGGTGCAAAGTGACTCTAATATGGTGAAAAGTGACTTACATGGTTGATTAGAACCAAAATGTGGAACAAAATTCACCTGTATGAAAGTGGAACTAATAGGTGGTAAAAGGATGTCAAATTGGATGTATATGATGTGAACATGTTAATTATACATATAGATTGTAGAAAGTGACTCATATAGGGTGCAAAATAACTCTAACATGGTGAAAAGTGACTTACATGGTTAATTAGAACTAAAATGTGGACCAAAATTGACTTGTATGAATGTGGCACTAAGAAGTTGTAAAAGGATTTCTAATTGCATGTACATGATGTTAACATGTTAATTGTACCAATATATGATGGCAAGTGACTCTTATAAGGTGCAAATTGAGTATAATACAGTGAGAAATCACTTACATGATTGATTAGTGCCAAAATGTGGCCCAAAAATGACTTGTAGGAAAGGGGGTACCAAGAGGTGGTTAAAGGATGTCTAATTGCATGTAAATGATGTTAACATGTTAATTATATCAATATATGGTGGCAAGTGACTCTTATAGGGTTCAAAGTGACTCTAATATTGTGAAAAGTGACATACATGGTTGATTAGAGCCAAAATGTGGTAAAAAATTAACTTGTATGAAAGTGGTATTAATAGCTGGTAAAAGGATGTGAAATTGGATGTATATGATGTTAACATGTTAATTGTTGTATATATGGTGGAAAGTGGCTCTTATAGGGTGCAAAGTGACTCTAATATGGTGAAAAGTGACTTACATGGTTGATTAGAACCAAAATGTGGAACAAAATTCACCTGTATGAAAGTGGAACTAATAGGTGGTAAAAGGATGTCAAATTGGATGTATATGATGTTAACATGTTAATTATACATATAGATTGTAGAAAGTGACTCATATAGGGTGCAAAATAACTCTAACATGGTGAAAAGTGACTTACATGGTTAATTAGAACTAAAATGTGGACCAAAATTGACTTGTATGAATGTGGCACTAAGAAGTTGTAAAAGGATTTCTAATTGCATGTACATGATGTTAACATGTTAATTGTACCAATATATGATGGCAAATGACTCTTATAAGGTGCAAATTGACTATAATATGGTGAGAAGTCACTTACATGATTGATTAGTGCCAAAATGTGGCCCAAAATTGACTTGTAGGAAAGGGGGTACCAAGAGGTGGTTAAAGGATGTCTAATTGCATGTAAATGATGTTAACATGTTAATTGTATCAATATATGGTGGCAAGTGACTCTTATAGGGATCAAAGTGACTCTAATATTGTGAAAAATGACATACATGGTTGATTAGAGCCAAAATGTGGTAAAAAATTAACTTGTATGAAAGTGGGATTAATAAGCGGTAAAAGGATGTGAAATTGGATGTATATGATTTTAACATGTTAATTGTTGTATATATGGTGGAAAGTGGCTCTTATAGGGTGCAAAGTGACTCTAATATGGTGAAAAGTGACTTACATGGTTGATTAGAACCAAAATGTGGAACAAAATTCACCTGTATGAAAGTGGAACTAATAGGTGGTAAAAGGATATCAAATTGGATGTATATGATGTTAACATGTTAATTATACATATAGATTGTGGAAAGTGACTCATATAGGGTGCAAAATGACTCTAACATGGTGAAAAGTGACATATGAAACTAAAATTTGGACCAAAATTGACTTGTATGAATGTGGCACTAAGAGGTTGTAAAAGGATTTCTAATTGCATGTACATGATGTTAACAGGTTAATTGTACCGATATATGATGTCAAGTGACTCTTATAAGGTGCAAATTGACTATAATATGGTGAGAAGTCACTTACATGATTGATTAGTGCCAAAATGTGGCCCAAAATTGACTTGTAGGAAAGGGGGTACCAAGAGGTGGTTAAAGGATGTCTAATTGCATGTACATGATGTTAACATGTTAATTGTATCAATATATGGGGAAAGTGACTCTTATAGGGTACAAAGTGACTCTAATATGGTGAAAAATGACTTATATGGTTGATTAGAGCCAAAATGTGGAATAAAATTAACTTGTATGAAAGTGACTTTAATAGGTGGTAAAAAGATGTCAAATTGGATGTATATGATGTTATCATGTTAATTGTTGTATGTATGGTGGAAGGTGACTCTTATAGAATGCAAAGTGACTCTAATATGGTGAAAAGTGACGTACATGGTTGATTAGAACCAAAATGTGGAACAAAGTTGACCTGTATGAAAGTGGAACTAATAGGTGGTAAAAGAAAGTCAAATTGGATGTATGTGATGTTAACATGTTAATTATACATATAGATTGTGGAAAGTGACTCATATAGGGTGCAAAATGACTCTAACATGGTGAAAAGTGACATACATGGTTAATTAGAACCAAAATGTGGATCAAAATTGACTTGTATGAATGTGGCACTAAGAGGTTGTAAAAGGATTTCTAATTGCATGTACATGATATTAACATGTTAGTTGTTCCAATATATGATGGCAAGTGACTCTTATAAGGTGAAAAGTGACTCTAATATGGTGAGAAGTCACTTACATGATTGATTAGTGCCAAAATGTGGCCCAAAATAGACTTGTAGGAAAGGGGGTACCAGGAGGTGGTTAAAGGATGTCTAATTGCATGTACATGATGTTAACATTTTAATTGTATCAATATATGGTGGCAAGTGACTCTTATATGGTGCAAAGTGACTCTGATATGGTGAAAAGTGACTTACATGGTTGATTAGAGCCAAAATATGGTACAAAATTAACTTGTATGAAAGTGGCATTAATAGGCGGTAAAAGGATGTGAAATTGGATGTATATGATGTTAACATGTTAATTGTTGTATATATGGTGGAAAGTGACTCTTATAGGGAGCAAAGTGACTCTAATATGGTGAAAAGTGACTTACATGGTTGATTGAAACCAAAATGTGGAACAAAATTCACCTGTATGAAAGTGGAACTAATAGGTGGTAAAAGGATGTAAAATTGGATGTATATGATGTTAATATGTTAATTACACATATAGATTGTGGAAAGTGACTCATATAGGGTGCAAAATGACTCTAACATGGTGAAAAGTGACTTACATGGTTGATTAGAACCAAAATATGGAACAAAATTCACCTGTATGAAAGTGGAACTAATAGGTGGTAAAAGGATGTCAAATTGGATGTATATGATGTTAATATGTTAATTATACATATAGATTGTGGAAAGTGACTCATATAGGGTGCAAAATGACTCTAACATGGTGAAAAGTGATTTACCTGGTTAATTAGAACTAGAATGTGGACCAAAATTGACTTGTATGAATGTGGCACTAAAAGAATTTTCAATTGCATGTACATGATGTTAAAATGTTAATTGTACCAATATATGATGGCAAGTGACTCTTATAAGGTGCAAATTGACTATAATACGGTGAGAAATCACTTACATGATTGATTAGTGCCAAAATATGGCCCAAAAATGACTTGTAGGAAAGGGGGTACCAAGAGGTGGTTAAAGGATGTCTAATTGCTTGTACATGATGTTAACATGTTAATTGTATCAATTTATGGTGGAAAGTGACTCTTATAGAATGCAATGTGACTCTAATATGGTGAAAAGTGACTTATATGGTTGATTTGAACCAAAAAGTGGAACAAAATTGACCTATATGAAAGTGGAACTAATAGGTGGTAAAAAAATGTCAAATTGGATGTATGTGATGTTAACATGTTAATTATACATATAGATTGTGGAAAGTGACTCAAATAGGGTGCAAAATGACTCTAACATGGTGAAAAGTGACTTACATGGTTAATTAGAACTAAAATGTGGACCAAAATTGACTTGTATGAATGTGGCACTAAGAGGTTGTAAAAGGATTTCTAATTGCATGTACATGATGTTAACATGTTAACTGTACCAATATATCAAGGCAAGTGACTCTTATAAGGTGCAAATTGACTATAATATGGTGAGAAGTCACTTACATGATTGATTAGTGCCAAAATGTGGCCCAAAATTGACTTGTAGGAAAGGGGGTACCAAGAGGTAGTTAAAGGATGTCTAATTGCATGTACATGATGTTAACATGTTAATTGTATCAATATATGGGGAAAGTGACTCTTATAGGGTACAAAGTGACTCTAATATGGTGAAAAGTGACGTATATGGTTGATTAGAGCCAAAATGTGGAATAAAATTAACTTGTATGAAAGTGACATTAATAGGTGGTAAAAGGATGTCAAATTGGATGTATATGATGTTAACATGTTAATTGTTGTATATATTGTGGAAAGTGACTATTATAGAATGCAAAGTGACTCTAATATGGTGAAAACTGACATACATGGTTGATTAAGACCAAAATGTGGAACAAAATTGACCTGTATGAAAGTGGAACTAATAGGTGGTAAAAGAATGTCAAATTGGATGTATGTTATGTTAACATGTTAATTATACATATAGATTGTGGAAAGTGCCAAAAGGTGGTTAAAGGATGTTTAATTGCATGTACATGATGTTAACATGTTAGTTGTATCAATATATGGTGCCAAGTGACTCTTATATGGTGCAAAGTGACTCTAATATGGTGAAAAGTGACTTACATAGTTGATTAGAGCCAAAATGTGGTACAAAATTAACTTGTATGAAAGTGGCATTAATAGGCGGTAAAAGGATGTGAAATTGGATGTATATGATGTTAACATGTTAATTATACATATAGATTGTGGAAAGTGACTCATATAGGGTGCAAAATGACTCTAACATGGTGAAAAGTGACTTACATGGTTGATTAGAACCAAAATGTGGAACAAAATTCACCTGTATGAAAGTGGAACTAATAGGTGGTAAAAAGATGTCAAATTGGATGTATATGATGTTAACATGTTAATTATACATATAGATTGTGGAAAGTGACTCATATAGGGTGCAAAATGACTCTAACATGGTGAAAAGTGACTTACATGGTTAATTAGAACTAAAATGTGGACCAAAATTGACTTGTATGAATGTGGCACTAAGAGGTTGTAAAAGGATTTTTAATTGCATGTACATGATGTTAACATTTTAATTGTACCAATATATGATGGCAAGTGACTCTTATAAGGTGCAAATTGACTATAATATGGTGAGAAGTCACTTACATGATTGATTAGTGCCAATATATGGCCCAAAATTGACTTATAAGAAAGGGGGTACCAGGAGGTGGTTAAAGGATGTCTAATTGCATGTACATGATGTTAACATGTTAATTGTATCAATATATGTGGAAAGTGACTCTTTTAGGGTACAAAGTGACTCTAATATGGTGAAAAGTGACTTATATGGTTGATTAGAGCGACATTAATTGGTGGTAAGAGGATGTCAAATTGGATGTATATAATGTTAACATGTTAATTGTTGTATATATGGTGGAAAGTGACTCTTATAGAATGCAAAGTGACTCTAATATGGTGAAAAGTGACTTACATGGTTGATTAGAACCAAAATGTGGAACAAAATTGACCTGTATGAAAGTTGAACTAATAGGTGGTAAAAGGATGTCAAATTGGATTTATATGTTGTTAACATGTTAATTATACATATAGATTTTGGAAAGTGACTCATATAGGGTGTAAAATGACTCTAACATGGTGAAAAGTGATTTACCTGGTTAATTAGAACTAAAATGTCGACCAAAATTGACTTGTATGAATGTGGCACTAAGAGGTTGTAAAAGGATTTCTAATTGCATGTACATGATGTTAACATGTTAATTGTACCAATATATGATGGCAAGTGACTCTTATAAGGTGCAAATTGAATATAATACAGTGAGAAATCACTTACATGATTGATTAGTGCCAAAATGTGGCCCAAAAATGACTTGTAGGGAAGGGGGTACCAAGAGGTGGTTAAAGGATGTCTAATTGCATGTAAATGATGTTAACATGTTAATTGTATCAATATATGGTGGCAAGTGACTCTTATAGGGTTCAAAGTGACTCTAATATTGTGAAAAGTGACATACATGGTTGATTAGAGCCAAAATGTGGTAAAAAATTAACTTTTATGAAAGTGGTATTAATAGCTGGTAAAAGGATGTGAAATTGGATGTATATGATGTTAACATATTAATTGTTGTATATATGGTGGAAAGTGGCTCTTATAGGGTGCAAAGTGACTCTAATATGGTGAAAAGTGACTTACATGGTTGATTAGAACCAAAATATGGAACAAAATTCACCTGTATGAAAGTGGAACTAATAGGTGGTAAAAGGATGTCAAATTGGATGTATATGATGTTAACATGTTAATTATACATATAGATTGTAGAAAGTGACTCATATAGGGTGCAAAATAACTCTAACATGGTGAAAAGTGACTTACATGGTTAATTAGAACTAAAATGTGGACCAAAATTGACTTGTATGAATGTGGCACTAAGAAGTTGTAAAAGGATTTCTAATTGCATGTACATGATGTTAACATGTTAATTGTACCAATATATGATGGCAAATGACTCTTATAAGGTGCAAATTGACTATAATATGGTGAGAAGTCACTTACATGATTGATTAGTGCCAAAATGTGGCCCAAAATTGACTTGTAGGAAAGGGGGGTACCAAGAGGTGGTTAAAGGATGTCTAATTGCATGTACATGATGTTAACAGGTTAATTGTATCAATATATGGGGAAAGTGACCCTTATAGGGTACAAATTGACTCTAATATGGTGAAAAGTGAGTTATATGGTTGATTAGAGCCAAAATGTGGTAAAAAATTAACTTGTATGAAAGTGGTATTAATAGGCGATAAAAGGATGTGAAATTGGATGTATATGATGTTAACATGTTAATTGTTGTATATATGGTGGAAAGTGACTCTTATAGGGTGCAAAGTGACTCTAATATGGTGAAAAGTGACTTACATGGTTGATTAGAACCAAAATGTGGAATAAAATTGACCTGTATGAAAGTGGAATTAAGAGGTGGTAAAAGGATGTCAATTCAGATGTATATGATGTTAACATGTTAATTGTATAAATATATGGTGGAAAGTGACTCATATAGGGTGCAAAATGACTCTAACATGGTGAAAAGTGACTTACATGGTTGATTAGAACCAAAATGTGGAACAAAATTGACCTGTATGAAAGTGGAACTAATAGGTGGTAAAAGGATGTTAAATTGGATGTATATGATGTTAACATGTTAATTATACATATAGATTGTGGAAAGTGACTCATATAGAGTGCAAAATGACTCTAACATGGTGAAAAGTGATTTACCTGATTAATTAGAGCTAAAATGTGGACCAAAATTGACTTGTATGAATGTGGCACTAAGAGGTTGTAAAAGGATTTCTAATTGCATGTACATGATGTTAACATGTTAATTGTACCAATATATGATGGCAAGTGACTCTTATAAGGTGAAAATTGAATATAAAACGGTGAGAAATCACTTACATGTTTTATTAGTGCCAAAATGTGGCCCAAAATTGACTTGTAGGAAAGGAGGTACCAAGAGGTGGTTAAAGGATGTCTAATTGCATGTAAATGATGTTAACATGTTAATTGTATCAATATATGGTGGCAAGTGACTCTTTTAGGGATCAAAGTGACTCTAATATTGTGAAAAATGACATACATGGTTGATTAGAGCCAAAATGTGGAACAAAATTCACCTGTATGAAAATGGTATTAATAAGCGGTAGAAGGATGTGAAATTGGATGTATATGATGTTAACATTTTAATTGTTGTATATATGGTGGAAAGTGGCTCTTATAGGGTGCAAAGTGACTCTAATATGGTGAAAAGTGACTTACATGGTTGATTAGAACCAAAATGTGGAACAAAATTCACCTGTAAGAAAGTGGAACTAATAGGTGGTAAAAGGATGTCAAATTGGATGTATATGATGTTAACATGTTAATTATACATATAGATTGTGGAAAGTGACTCATATAGGGTGCAAAATGACTCTAACATGGTGAAAAGTGACTTATATGAAACTAAAATTTGGACTAAAATTGACTTGTATGAATGTGGCACTAAGAGGTTGTAAAAGGATTTCTAATTGCATGTACATGATGTTAACATGTTAATTGTACCGATATATGATGGCAAGTGACTCTTATAATGTGCAAATTGACTATAATATGGTGAGAAGTCACTTACATGATTGATTAGTGCCAAAATGTGGCCCAAAATTGACTTGTAGGAAAGGGGGTACCAAGAGGTGGTTAAAGGATGTCTAATTGCATGTACATGATGTTAACATGTTAATTGTATCAATATATGGGGAAAGTGACTCTTATAGGGTACAAAGTGACTCTAATATGGTGAAAAATGACTTATATGGTTGATTAGAGCCAAAATATGGAATAAAATTAACTAGTATGAAAGTGACATTAATAGGTGGTAAAAGGATGTCAAATTGGATGTATATGATGTTATCATGTTAATTGTTGTATGTATGGTGGAAGGTGACTCTTAAAGAATGCAAAGTGACTCTAATATGGTGAAAAGTGACGTACATGGTTGATTAGAACCAAAATGTGGAACAAAGTTGACCTGTATGAAAGTGGAACTAATAGGTGGTAAAAGAAAGTCAAATTGGATGTATGTGATGTTAACATGTTAATTATACATATAGATTGTGGAAAGTGACTCATATAGGGTGCAAAATGACTCTAACATGGTGAAAAGTGACATACATGGTGAAAAGTGACATACATGGTTAATTAGAACCAAAATGTGGACCAAAATTGACTTGTATTAAAGTGGCACTAAGAGGTTGTAAAAGGATTTCTAATTGCATGTACATGATATTAACATGTTAGTTGTTCCAATATATGATGGCAAGTGACTCTTATAAGGTGCAAAGTAACTCTAATATGGTGAGAAGTCACTTACATGATTGATTAGTGCCAAAATGTGGCCCAAAATAGACTTGTAGGAAAGGGGGTACCAGGAGGTGGTTAAAGGATGTCTAATTGCATGTACATGATGTTAACATGTTAATTGTATCAATATATGGTGGCAAGTGACTATTATATGGTGCAAAGTGACTCTGATATGGTGAAAAGTGACTTACATGGTTGATTAGAGCCAAAATATGGTACAAAATTAACTTGTATGAAAGTGGCATTAATAGGCAGTAAAAGGATGTGAAATTGGATGTATATGATGTTAACATGTTAATTGTTGTATATATGGTGGAAAGTGACTCTTATAGGGAGCAAAGTGACTCTAATATGGTGAAAAGTGACTTACATGGTTGATTAGAACCAAAATGTGGAACAAAATTCACCTGTATGAAAGTGGAACTAATAGGTGGTAAAAGGATGTCAAATTGGATGTATATGACGTTAATATGTTAATTATACATATAGATTGTGGAAAGTGACTCATATAGGGTGCAAAATGACTCTAACATGGTGAAAAGTGATTTACCTGGTTAATTAGAACTAAAATGTGGACCAAAATTGACTTGTATGAATGTGGCACTAAGTGGTTGTAAAAGGATTTCTAATTGCATGTACATGATGTTAAAATGTTAATTGTATCAATATATGATGGCATGTGACTCTTATAAGTTGCAAATTTACTATAATACGGTGAGAAATCACTTACATGATTGATTAGTGCCAAAATATGGCCTAAAAATGACTTGTAGGAAAGGGGGTACCAAGAGGTGGTTAAAGGATGTCTAATTGCATGTACATGATGTTAACATGTTAATTGTATCAATATATGGTGGCAAGTGACTCTTATATGGTGCAAAGTGACTCTAATATTGTGAAAAGTGATATACATGGTTGATTAGAGCCAAAATGTGGTAAAAAATTAACTTGTATGAAAGTGGTATTAATAGGCGGTAAAAGGATGTGAAAATGGATGTATATGATTTAACATGTTAATTGTTGTATATATGGTGGAAAGTTGCTCTTATAGGGTGCAAAGTGACTCTAATATGGTGAAATGTGATTTACATGGTTGATTAGAACCAAAATGTAGAACAAAATTCTCCTGTATGAAAGTGGAACGTATAGGTGGTAAAAGGATGTCAAATTGGATGTATGTGATGTTAACATGTTAATTATACATATAGATTGTGGAAAGTGACTCTTATAGGGTGCAAAATTACTCTAACATGGTGAAAAGTGACTTACATGGTTAATTAGAACTATAATGTGGACCAAAATTGACTTGCATGAATGTGGCACTAAGAAGTTGTAAAAGGATTTCTAATTGCATGTACATGATGTTAACATGTTAATTGTACCAATATATGATGGCAAATGACTCTTATAAGGTGCAAATTGACTATAATATGGTGAGAAGTCACTTACATGATTGATTAGTGCCAAAATGTGGACCAAAATTGACTTGTAGGAAAGGGGGTACCAAGAGGTGGTTAAAGGATGTCTAATTGCGTGTACATGATGTTAACATGTTAATTGTATCAATATATGGGGAAAGTGACTCTTATAGGGTACAAATTGACTCTAATATGGTGAAAAGTGACTTATATGGTTGATTAGAGCCAAAATGTGGAATACAATTAACTTGTATGAAAGTGCATTAATAGGTGTTAAAAGGATATCAAATTGGATGTATATGATGTTAACATGTTAATTGTTGTATATATGGTGGAAAGTGACTCTTATAGATTGCAAAGTGACTCTAATATGCTGAAAAGTGACTTACATGGTTGATTAGAACCAAAATGTTGAACAAAATTGACCTGTATGAAAGTGGAACTAATAGGTGGTAAAAGAATGTCAAATTGGATGTATGTGATGTTAACATGTTAATTATACATATAGATTGTGGAAAGTGACTCATATGGGGTGCAAAATGACTCTAACATGGTGAAAAGTGACATACATGGTTAATTAGAACCAAAATGTGGACCAAAATTGACTTGTATGAATGTGGCACTAAGAGGTTGTAAAAGGATTTCTAATTGCATGTACATGATGTTAACATGTTAATTGTTCCAATATATGATGGCAAGTGACTCTTATAAGGTGCAAAGTGACTCTAATATGGTGAGAAGTCACTTACATGATTGATTAGTGCCAAAATGTGGCCCAAAATTGACTTGTACGAAAGGGGGTACCAAGAGGTGGTTAAAGGATGTCTAATTGCATGTACATGATGTTAACATGTTAATTGTATCAATATATGGAGGCAACTGACTCTTATATGGTGCATAGTGACTCTAATATGGTGAAAAGTGACTTACATGGTTGACTAGAGCCAAAATGTGGTTCAAAATTAACTTGTATGAAAGTGGCATTAATAGGCGGTAAAAGGATGTGAAATTAGATGTATATGATGTTAACATGTTAATTGTTGTATATATGGTGGATAGTGGCTCTTATAGGGTGCAAAGTGAATCTAATAAGGTGAAAAGTGACTTACATGGTTGATTAGAACCAAAATGTGGAACAAAATTCACCTGTATGAAAGTGGAACTAATAGGTGGTAAAAGGATGTAAAATTGGATGTATATGATGTTAACATGTTAATTATACATATAGATTGGGGAAAGTGACTCATATAGGGTGTAAAATGACTCTAACATGATGAAAAGTGACTTACATGGTTGATTAGAACCAAAATGTGGAACAAAGTTCGCCTGTATGAAAGTGGAACTAGTAGGTGGTAAAAGGATGTCAAATTGGATGTATATGATGTTAACATGTTAATTATGCATGTAAATGATGTTAACATGTTAATTGTATCAATATATGGTAGCAAGTGACTCTTATAAGGTTCAAAGTGACTCTAATATTGTGAAAAGTGACATACATGGTTGATTAGAGCCAAAATGTGGTAAAAACTTAACTTGTACGAAAGTGGTATTAACAGGCGGTAAAAGGATGTGAAATTGGATGTATATGATGTTAACATGTTAATTGTTGTATATATGGTGGAAAGTGGCTCTTATAGGGTGCAAAGTGACTCTAATATGGTGAAAAGTGACTTACATGGTTGATTAGAACCAAAATGTGGAACAAAATTCACCTGTATGAAAGTGGAACTAATAGGTGGTAAAAGGATGTCAAATTGGATGTATATGATGTTAACATGTTAATTATACATATAGATTGTGGAAAGTGACTCATATAGGGTGCAAAATGACTCTAACATGGTGAAAAGTGACTTATATGAAACTAAAATTTGGACCAAAATTGACTTGTATGAATGTGGCACTAAGAGGTTGTAAAAGGATTTCTAATTGCATGTACATGATGTTAACATGTTAATTGTACTGATATATGATGGCAAGTGACTCTTATAAGGTGCAAATTGACTATAATATGGTGAGAAGTCACTTACATGATTGATTAGTGCCAAAATGTGGCCCAAAATTGACTTGTAGGAAAGGGGGTACGAAGAGGTGGTTAAAGGATGTCTAATTGCATGTACATGATGTTAACATGTTAATTGTATCAATATATGGGGAAAGTGACTCTTATAGGGTACAAAGTGACTCTAATATGGTGAAAAGTGACTTATATGGTTGATTAGAGCCAAAATGTGGAATAAAATTAACTTGTATGAAAGTGACATTAATAGGTGGTAAAAGGATGTCAAATTGGATGTATATGATGTTAACATGTTAATTGTTGTATGTATGGTGGAAGGTGACTCTTATAGAATGCAAAGTGACTCTAATATGGTGAAAAGTGACGTACATGGTTGATTAGAACCAAAATGTGGAACAAAGTTGACCTGTATGAAAGTGGAACTAATAGGTGGTAAAAGAAAGTCAAAATGGATGTATGTGATGTTAACATGTTAATTATACATTTAGATTGTGGGAAGTGACTCATATAGGGAGTATGTTCCTGATCTTTGATGCTCTAGGGTATACCCTAGTATTTTGTATTTTTCTTTGTTGGGTTTATACAATTATTACTTAGCAAAAAAAAAGTGACTCATATAGGGTGCAAAATGACTCTAACATGGTGAAAAGTGACATACATGGTTAATTAGAACCAAAATGTGGACCAAAATTGACTTGTATGAATGTGGCACTAAGAGGTTGTAAAAGGATTTCTAATTGCATGTAGATGATGTTAACATGTTAATTGTTCCAATATATGATGGCAAGTGACTCTTATAAGGTGCAAAGTGACTCTAATATGGTGAGAAGTCACTTACATGATTGATTAGTGCCAAAATGTGGCCCAAAATTGACTTGTAGGAAAGGGGGTACCAGGAGGTGGTTAAAGGATGTCTAATTACATGTACATGATGTTAACATGTTAATTGTATCAATATATGGTGGCAAGTGACTCTTATATGGTGCAAAGTGACTCTAATATGGTGAAAAGTGACTTACATGGTGAAAATGAATGTATATGATGTTAACATGTTAATTGTTGTATATATGGTGGATAGTGGCTCTTATAGGGTGAAAAGTGACTCTAATAAGGTGAAAAGTGACTTACATGGTTGATTAGAACCAAAATGTGGAACAAAATTCACCTGTATGAAAGTGGAACTAATAGGTGGTAAAAGGATGTAAAATTGGATGTATATGATGTTAACATGTTAATTATACATATAGATTGGGGAAAGTGACTCATATAGGGTGTAAAATGACTCTAACATGATGAAAAGTGACTTACATGGTTGATTAGAACCAAAATGTGGAACAAAGTTCGCCTGTATGAAAGTGGAACTAGTAGGTGGTAAAAGGATGTCAAATTGGATGTATATGATGTTAACATGTTAATTATGCATGTAAATGATGTTAACATGTTAATTGTATCAATATATGGTAGCAAGTGACTCTTATAAGGTTCAAAGTGACTCTAATATTGTGAAAAGTGACATACATGGTTGATTAGAGCCAAAATGTGGTAAAAACTTAACTTGTACGAAAGTGGTATTAACAGGCGGTAAAAGGATGTGAAATTGGATGTATATGATGTTAACATGTTAATTGTTGTATATATGGTGGAAAGTGGCTCTTATAGGGTGCAAAGTGACTCTAATATGGTGAAAAGTGACTTACATGGTTGATTAGAACCAAAATGTGGAACAAAATTCACCTGTATGAAAGTGGAACTAATAGGTGGTAAAAGGATGTCAAATTGGATGTATATGATGTTAACATGTTAATTATACATATAGATTGTGGAAAGTGACTCATATAGGGTGCAAAATGACTCTAACATGGTGAAAAGTGACTTATATGAAACTAAAATTTGGACCAAAATTGACTTGTATGAATGTGGCACTAAGAGGTTGTAAAAGGATTTCTAATTGCATGTACATGATGTTAACATGTTAATTGTACTGATATATGATGGCAAGTGACTCTTATAAGGTGCAAATTGACTATAATATGGTGAGAAGTCACTTACATGATTGATTAGTGCCAAAATGTGGCCCAAAATTGACTTGTAGGAAAGGGGGTACGAAGAGGTGGTTAAAGGATGTCTAATTGCATGTACATGATGTTAACATGTTAATTGTATCAATATATGGGGAAAGTGACTCTTATAGGGTACAAAGTGACTCTAATATGGTGAAAAGTGACTTATATGGTTGATTAGAGCCAAAATGTGGAATAAAATTAACTTGTATGAAAGTGACATTAATAGGTGGTAAAAGGATGTCAAATTGGATGTATATGATGTTAACATGTTAATTGTTGTATGTATGGTGGAAGGTGACTCTTATAGAATGCAAAGTGACTCTAATATGGTGAAAAGTGACGTACATGGTTGATTAGAACCAAAATGTGGAACAAAGTTGACCTGTATGAAAGTGGAACTAATAGGTGGTAAAAGAAAGTCAAAATGGATGTATGTGATGTTAACATGTTAATTATACATTTAGATTGTGGGAAGTGACTCATATAGGGAGTATGTTCCTGATCTTTGATGCTCTAGGGTATACCCTAGTATTTTGTATTTTTCTTTGTTGGGTTTATACAATTATTACTTAGCAAAAAAAAAAGTGACTCATATAGGGTGCAAAATGACTCTAACATGGTGAAAAGTGACATACATGGTTAATTAGAACCAAAATGTGGACCAAAATTGACTTGTATGAATGTGGCACTAAGAGGTTGTAAAAGGATTTCTAATTGCATGTAGATGATGTTAACATGTTAATTGTTCCAATATATGATGGCAAGTGACTCTTATAAGGTGCAAAGTGACTCTAATATGGTGAGAAGTCACTTACATGATTGATTAGTGCCAAAATGTGGCCCAAAATTGACTTGTAGGAAAGGGGGTACTGTACCAGGAGGTGGTTAAAGGATGTCTAATTACATGTACATGATGTTAACATGTTAATTGTATCAATATATGGTGGCAAGTGACTCTTATATGGTGCAAAGTGACTCTAATATGGTGAAAAGTGACTTACATGGTGAAAATGAATGTATATGATGTTAACATGTTAATTGTTGTATATATGGTGGATAGTGGCTCTTATAGGGTGAAAAGTGACTCTAATAAGGTGAAAAGTGACTTACATGGTTGATTAGAACCAAAATGTGGAACAAAATTTACCTGTATGAAAGTGGAACTAATAGGTGGTAAAAGGATGTAAAATTGGATGTATATGATGTTAACATGTTAATTATACAAATAGATTGTGGAAAGTGACTCATATAGGGTGCAAAATGACTCTAACATGATGAAAAGTGACTTACATGGTTGATTAGAACCAAAATGTGGAACAAAATTCACCTGTATGAAAGTGGAACTAGTAGGTGGTAAAAGGATGTCAAATTGGATGTATATGATGTTAACATGTTAATTATACATATAGATTGTGGAAAGTGACTCATATAGGGTGCAAAATAACTCTAACATGGTGAAAGGTGACTTATATGAAACTAAAATTTGGACCAAAATTGACTTGTATGAATGTGGCACTAAGAGGTTGTCAAAGGATTTCTAATTGCATGTACATGATGTTAACATGTTAATTGTACCGATATATGATGGCAAGTGACTCTTATAAGGTGCAAATTGACTATAATATTGTGAGAAGTCACTTACATGATTGATTAGTGCCAAAATGTGGCCCAAAATTGACTTGTAGGAAAGGGGGTACCAAGAGGTGGTTAAAGGATGTCTAATTGCATGTACATGATATTAACATGTTAATTGTATCAATATATGGGGAAACTGACTCTTATAGGGTACAAATTGACTCTAATATGGTGAAAAGTGACTTATATGGTTGATTAGAGCCAGAATGTGGAATAAAATTAACTTGTATGAAAGTGACATTAATAGGTGGTAAAAGGATGTCAAATTGGATGTATATGATGTTAACATGTTAATTGTTGTATGTACGGTGGAAGGTGACTCTTATAGAATGCAAAGTGACTCTAATAGAATTAGCAAAAAAAAAAAAAAAAAAAAAAGTGACTCTAATATGGTGAAAAGTGACGTACATGGTTGATTAGAACCAAAATGTGGAACAAAGTTGACCTGTATGAAAGTGAAACTAATAGGTGGTAAAAGAAAGTCAAAATGGATGTATGTGATGTTAACATGTTAATTATACATATAGATTGTGGAAAGTGACTCATATAGGGTGCAAAATGACTCTAACATGGTGAAAAGTGACATACATGGTTAATTAGAACCAAAATGTGGACCAAAATTGACTTGTATGAATGTGGCACTAAGAGGTTGTAAAAGGATTTCTAATTGCATGTACATGATGTTAACATGTTAATTGTTCCAATATATGATGGCAAGTGACTCTTATAAGGTGCAAAGTGACTCTCATATGGTGAGAAGTCACTTACATGATTGATTAGTGCCAAAATGTGGCCCAAAATTGACTTGTAGGAAAGGGGGTACCAGGAGGTGGTTAAAGGATGTCTAATTACATGTACATGATGTTAACATGTTAATTGTATCAATATATGGTGTCAAGTGACTCTTATATGGTGCAAAGTGACTCTAATATTGTGAAAAGTGACATACATGGTTGATTAGAGCCAAAATGTGGTAAAAAATTAACTTGTATGAAAGTGGTATTAATAGGCGGTAAAAGGATGTGAAAATGGATGTATATGATGTTAACATGTTAATTGTTGTATATATGGTGGAAAGTGGCTGTTATAGGGTGCAAAGTGACCCTAATATGGTGAAAAGTGACTTACATGGTTGATTAGAACCAAAATGTGGAACAAAATTCTCCTGTATGAAAGTGGAACGAATAGGTGGTAAAAGGATGTCAAATTGGATGTATGTGATGTTAACATGTTAATTATACATATAGATTGTGGAAAGTGACTCATATAGGGTGCAAAATTAATCTAACATGGTGAAAAGTGACTTACATGGTTAATTAGAACTAAAATGTGGACCAAAATTGACTTGCATGAATGTGGCACTAAGAAGTTGTAAAAGGATTTCTAATTGCATGTACATGATGTTAACATGTTAATTGTACCCATATATGATGGCAAATGACTCTTATAAGGTGCAAATTGACTATAATATGGTGAGAAGTCACTTACATGATTGATTAGTGCCAAAATGTGGCCCAAAATTGGTTTGTAGGAAAGGGGTACCAAGAGGTGGTTAAAGGATGTCTAATTTCATGTACATGATGTTAACATGTTAATTGTATCAATATATGGAGGCAAGTGACTCTTATATGGTGCATAGTGACTCTAATATGGTGAAAAGTGACTTACATGGTTGACTAGAGCCAAAATGTGGTACAAAATTAACTTTATGAAAGCGGCATTAATAGGCGGTAAAAGGATGTGAAATTGGATGTATATCATGTTAACATGTTAATTGTTGTATATATGGTGGATAGTGGCTCTTATAGGGTGCAAAGTGACTCTAATAAGGTGAAAAGTGACTTACATGGTTGATTAGAACCAAAATGTGGAACAAAATTCACCTGTATGAAAGTGGAACTAATAGGTGGTAAAAGGATATAAAATTGGATGTATATGATGTTAACATGTTAATTATACATATAGATTGTGGAAAGTGACTCATATAGGGTGCAAAATGACTCTAACATGATGAAAAGTGACTTACATGGTTGATTAGAACCAAAATGTGGAACAAAATTCACCTGTATGAAAGTGGAACTAGTAGGTGGTAAAAGGATGTCAAATTGGATGTATATGATGTTAACATGTTAATTATACATATAGATTGTGGAAAGTGACTCATATAGGGTGCAAAATGACTCTAACATGGTGAAAAGTGACTTACATGGTTAATTAGAACTAAAATGTGGACCAAAATTGACTTGTATGAATGTTGCACTAAGAGGTTGTAAAAGGATTTCTAATTGCATGTACATGATGTTAACATGTTAATTGTACCGATATATGATGGCAAGTGACTCTTATAAGGTGGAAATTGACTATAATATGGTGAGAAGTCACTTACATGATTGATTAGTGCCAAAATGTGGACCAAAATTGACTTGTAGGAAAGGGGGTACCAAGAGGTGGTTAAAGAATGTCTAATTGCATGTACATGATGTTAACATGTTAATTGTATCAATATATGGGGAAAGTGACTCTTATAGGGTACAAAGTGACTCTAATATGGTGAAAAGTGACTTATATGATTGATTAGAGCCAAAATGTGGAGTAAAATTAACTTGTATGAAAGTGACATTAATAGGTGGTAAAAGGATGTCAAATTGGATGTATATGATGTTAACATGTTAATTGTTATATATATGGTGGAAGGTGACTCTTATAGAATGCAAAGTGACTCTAATATGGTGAAAAATGACGTACATGGTTGATTAGAACCAAAATGTGGAACAAAGTTGACCTGTCTGAAAGTGGAACTAATAGGTGGTAAAAGAAAGTCAAATTGGATGTATGTAATGTTAACATGTTAATTATACATATATATTATTAAAAGTGACTCATATAGGGTGCAAAATGACTCTAACATGGTGAAAAGTGACATACATGGTTAATTAGAACCAAAATGTGGACCAAAATTGACTTGTATGAATGTGGCACTAAGAGGTTGTAAAAGGATTTCTAATTGCATGTACATGATGTTAACATGTTAATTGTTCCAATATATGATGGCAAGTGACTCTTATAAGGTGCAAAGTGACTCTAATATGGTGAGAAGTGACTTACATGATTGATTAGTGCCAAAATGTGGCCCAAAATTGACTTGTAAGAAAGGGGGTCCCAAGAGGTGGTTAAAGGATGTCTAATTACATGTACATGATGTTAAAATGTTAATTGTATCAATATATGGTGGCAAGTGACTCTTATATGGTGAAAAGTGACTCTAATATGGTGAAAAGTGACTTATATGGTTGATTAGAACCAAAATGTGGAACAAAATTCAACTGTATGAAAGTGGAACTAATAGGCGGTAAAAGGATGTGAAATTGGATGTATATGATGTTAACATGTTAATTGTTGTATATATGGTGGAAAGTGGCTCTTATAGGGTGCAAAGTGACTCTAATATGGTGAAAAGTGACTTACATGGTTGATTAGAACCAAAATGTGGAACAAAATTCACCTGTATAAAAGTGGAACTAATAGGTGGTAAAAAGATGTCAAATTGGATGTATATGATGTTAACATGTTAATTATACATATAGATTGTGGAAAGTGACTCCTATAGGGTGCAAAATGACTCTAAAATGGTGAAAAGTGACTTACATGGTTAATTAGAACTAAAATTTGGACCAAAATTGACTTGTATGAATGTGGCACTAAGAGGTTGTAAAAGGATTTCTAATTGCATGTACATGATGTTAACATGTTAATTGTACCGATATATGATGGCAAGTGACTCTTATAAGGTGCAAATTGATTATAATATGGTGAGAAGTCACTTACATGATTGATCAGTGCCAAAATATAGCCCAAAATTGACTTGTAGGAAAGGGGGTACCAAGAGGTGGTTAAAGGATGTCTAATTGCATGTACATGATGTTAACATGATAATTGTATCAATATATGGGGAAAGTGACTCTTATAAGGTACAAAGTGACTCTAATATGGTGAAAAGTGACTTATATGGTTGATTAGAGCCAAAATGTGGAATAAAATTAACTTGTATGAAAGTTACATTAATAGGCGATAAAAGGATGTCAAATTAGATGTATATGATATTAACATGTTAATTGTTGTATATATGGTGGAAGGTGACTCTTATAGAATGCAAAGTGACTCTAATACGGTGAAAAGTGACGTACATGGTTGATTAGAACCAAAATGTGGAACAAAGTTGACTTGTATGAAAGTGGAACAATAGGTGGTAAAAGAAAGTCAAATTGGATGTATGTGATGTTACATGTTAATTATACATATAGATTGTGGAAAGTGACTCATATAGGGTGCAAAATGACTCTAACATGGTGAAAAGTGACATACATGGTTAATTAGAACCAAAGTGTGGACCAAAATTGACTTGTATGAATGTGGCACTAAGAGGTTGTAAAAGGATTTCTAATTGCACGTACATGATGTTAACATGTTAATTGTACCGATATATGATGGCTAGTTACTCTTATAAGGTGCAAATTGACTATAATATGGTGAGAAGTCACTTACATGATTGATTAGTGCCAAAATGTGGCCCAAAATTGACTTGTAGGAAAGGGGGTACCAAGAGGTGGTTAAAGGATGTCTAATTGCATGTACATGATGTTAACAAGATAATTGTATCAATATATGGGGAAAGTGACTCTTATAGGGTACAAAGTGACTCTAATATGGTGAAAAGTGACTTATATGGTTGATTAGAGCCAAAATGTGGAATAAAATTAACTTGTGTGAAAGTGACATTAATAGGTGGTAAAAGGATGTCAAATTGGATGTATATGATATTAACATGTTAATTGTTGTATATATGGTGGAAGGTGACTCTTATAGAATGCAAAGTGACTCTAATACGGTGAAAAGTGACGTACATGGTTGATTAGAACCAAAATGTGGAACAAAGTTGACTTGTATGAAAGTGGAACAATAGGTGGTAAAAGAAAGTCAAATTGGATGTATGTGATGTTAACATTTAATTATACATATAGATTATGGAAAGTGACTCATATAGGGTGCAAAATGACTCTAACATGGTGAAAAGTGACATACATGGTTAATTAGAACCAAAATGTGGACCAAAATTGACTTGTATGAATGTGGCACTAAGAGGTTGTAAAAGGACTTCTAATTGCATGTACATGATTTTAACATGTTAATTGTTCCAATATATGATGGCAAGTGACTCTTATAAGGTGCAAAGTGACTCTAATATGGTGAGAAGTCACTTACATGATTGATTAGTGTCAAAATGTGGCCCAAAATTGACTTGTAAGAAAGGGGGTCCCAAGAGGTGGTTAAAGGATGTCTAATTGCATGTACATGATGTTAACATGTTAATTGTATCAATATATTGTGGCAAGTGACTCTTATATGGTGCAAAGTGACTCTAATATGGTGAAAACTGACTTACATGGTTGATTAGAGCCAAAATGTGGTACAAAATTAACTTGTATGAAAGTGGCATTAATAGGCGGTAAAAGTATGTGAAATTGGATGTATATGATGTTAACATGTTAATTGTTGTATATATGGTGGAAAGTGGCTCTTATAGGGTGCAAAGTGACTCTAATATGGGGAAAAGTGACTTACATGGTTGATTAGAACCAAAATGTAGAACAAAATTCACCTGTATGAAAGTGGAACTAATAGGTGGTAAAAGGATGTAAAATTGGATGTATATGATGTTAACATGTTAATTATACATATAGATTATGGAAAGTGACTCATATAGGGTGCAAAATGACTCTAACATGGTGAAAAGTGACTTACATGGTTAATTAGAACTAAAATTTGGACCAAAATTGACTTGTATGAATGTGGCACTAAGAGGTTGTAAAAGGATTTCTAATTGCATGTACATAATGTTAACATGTTAATTGTACCGATATATGATGGCAAGTGACTCTTATAAGGTGCAAATTGACTATAATATGGTGAGAAGTCACTTACATGATTGATTAGTGCCAAAATGTGGCCCAAAATTGACTTGTAGGAAAGGGGGTACCAAGAGGTGGTTAAAGGATGTCTAATTGCATGTACATGATGTTAAAATGATAATTGTATCAATATATGGGGAAAGTGACTCTTATAGGGTACAAAGTGACTCTAATATGGTGAAAAGTGACTTATATGGTTGATTAGAGCCAAAATGTGGAATGAAATTAACTTGTATGAAAGTGACATTAATAGGTGGTAAAAGGATGTGAAATTGGATGTATATGATGTTAACATGTTAATTGTTGTATATATGGTGGAAGGTGACTCTTATAGAATGCAAAGTGACTCTAATATGGTGAAAAGTGACGTACATGGTTGATTAGAACCAAAATGTGGAACAAAGTTGACCTGTATGAAAGTGGAACTAATAGGTGGTAAAAGAAAGTCAAATTGGATGTATGTAATGTTAACATGTTAATTATACATATAGATTGTGGAAAGTGACTCATATAGGGTGCAAAATGACTCTAACATGGTGAAAAGTGACATACATGGTTAATTAGAACCAAAATGTGGACCAAAATTGACTTGTATGAATGTGGCACTAAGAGGTTGTAAAAGGATTTCTAATTGCATGTACATGATGTTAACATGTTAATTGTTCCAATATATGATGGCAAGTGACTCTTATAAGGTGCAAAGTGACTCTAATATGGTGAGAAGTGACTTACATGATTGATTAGTGCCAAAATGTGGCCCAAAATTGACTTGTAAGAAAGGGGGTCCCAAGAGGTGGTTAAAGGATGTCTAATTGCATGTACATGATGTTAACATGTTAATTGTATCAATATATGATGGCAAGTGACTCTTATATGGTAAAAAGTGACTCTAATATGGTGAAAAGTGACTTACATGGTTGATTAGAACCAAAATGTGGAACAAAATTCAACTGTATGAAAGTGGAACTAATAGGCGGTAAAAGGATGTGAAATTGGATGTATATGATGTTAACATGTTAATTGTTGTATATATGGTGGAAAGTGGCTTTTATAGGGTGCAAACTGACTCTAATATGGTGAAAAGTGACTTACATGGTTGATTAGAACCAAAATGTGGAACAAAATTCACCTGTATAAAAGTGGAACTAATAGGTGGTAAAAAGATGTCAAATTGGATGTATATGATGTTAACATGTTAATTATACATATAGATTATGGAAAGTGACTCATATAGGGTGCAAAATGACTCTAACATGGTGAAAAGTGACTTACATGGTTAATTAGAACTAAAATTTGGACCAAAATTGACTTGTATGAATGTTGCACTAAGAGGTTGTAAAAGGATTTCTAATTGCATGTACATGATGTTAACATGTTAATTGTACCGATATATGATGGCAAGTGACTCTTATAAGGTGAAAATTGACTATAATATGGTGAGAAGTCACTTACATGATTGATTAGTGCCAAAATGTAGCCCAAAATTGACTTGTAGGAAAGGGGGTACCAAGAGGTGGTTAAAGGGTGTCTAATTGCATGTACATGATGTTAACATGATAATTGTATCAATATATGGGGAAAGGGACTCTTATAGGGTACAAAGTGACTATAATATGGTGAAAAGTGACTTATATGGTTGATTAGAGCCAAAATGTGGAATAAAATTAACTTTTATGAAAGTGACATTAATAGGCGGTAAAAGGATGTCAAATTTGATGTATATGATATTAACATGTTAATTGTTGTATATATGGTGGAAGGTGACTCTTATAGAATGCAAAGTGACTCTAATACGGTGAAAAGTGACGTACATGGTTGATTAGAACCAAAATGTGGAACAAAGTTGACTTGTATGAAAGTGGAACAATAGGTGGTAAAAGAAAGTCAAATTGGATGTATGTGATGTTAACATGTTAATTATACATATAGATTGTGGAAAGTGACTCATATAGGGTGCAAAATGACTCTAACATGGTGAAAAGTGACATACATGGTTAATTAGAACCAAAATGTGGACCAAAATTGACTTGTATGAATGTGGCACTAAGAGGTTGTAAAAGGATTTCTAATTGCACGTACATGATGTTAACATGTTAATTGTACCGATATATGATGGCAAGTGACTCTTATAAGGTGCAAATTGACTATAATATGGTGAGAAGTCACTTACATGATTGATTAGTGCCAAAATGTGGCCCAAAATTGACTTGTAGGAAAGGGGGTACCAAGAGGTGGTTAAAGGATGTCTAATTGCATGTACATGATGTTAACATGATAATTGTATCAATATATGGGGAAAGTGACTCTTATAGGGTACAAAGTGACTCTAATATGGTGAGAAGTGACTTATATAGTTGATTAGAGCCAAAATGTGGAATAAAATTAACTTGTATGAAAGTGACATTAATAGGTGGTAAAAGGATGTAAAATTGGATGTATATGATATTAACATGTTAATTGTTGTATATATGGTGGAAGGTGACTCTTATAGAATGCAAAGTGACTCTAATACGGTGAAAAGTGACGTACATGGTTGATTAGAACCAAAATGTGGAACAAAGTTGACTTGTATGAAAGTGGAACAATAGGTGGTAAAAGAAAGTCAAATTGGATGTATGTGATGTTAACATGTTAATTATACATATAGATTGTGGAAAGTGACTCATATAGGGTGCAAAATGACTCTAACATGGTGAAAAGTGACATACATGGTTAATTAGAACCAAAATGTGGACCAAAATTGACTTGTATGAATGTGGCACTAAGAGGTTGTAAAAGGATTTCTAATTGCATGTACATGATGTTAACATGTTAATTGTTCCAATATATGATGGCAAGTGACTCTATAAGGTGCAAAGTGACTCTAATATGGTGAGAGTACTTACATGATTGATTAGTGTCAAAATGTGGCCCAAAATTGACTTGTAAGAAAGAAGGTCCCAAGAGGTGGTTAAAGGATGTCTAATTGCATGTACATGATGTTAACATGTTAATTGTATCAATATATGGTGGCAAGTGACTCTTATATGGTGCAAAGTGACTCTAATATGGTGAAAAGTGACTTACATGGTTGATTAGAGCCAAAATGTGGTATAAAATTAACTTGTATGAAAGTGGCATTAATAGGCGGTAAAAGTATGTGAAATTGGATGTATATGATGTTAACATGTTAATTTTTGTATATATGGTGGAAAGTGGCTCTTATAGGGTGCAAAGTGACTCTAATATGGGGAAAAGTGACTTACATGGTTGATTAGAACCAAAATGTAGAACAAAATTCACCTGTATGAAAGTGGAACTAATAGGTGGTAAAAGGATGTAAAATTGGATGTATATGATGTTAACATGTTAATTATACATATAGATTATGGAAAGTGACTCATATAGGGTGCAAAATGACTCTAACATGGTGAAAAGTGACTTACATGGTTAATTAGAACTAAAATTTGGACCAAAATTGACTTGTATGAATGTGGCACTAAGAGGTTGTATAAGGATTTCTAATTGCATGTACATGATGTTAACATGTTAATTGTACCGATATATGATGGCAAGTGGCTCTTATAAGGTGCAAATTGACTATAATATGGTGAGAAGTCACTTACATGATTGATTAGTGCCAAAATGTGGCCCAAAATTGACTTGTAGGAAAGGGGGTACCAAGAGGTGGTTAAAGGATGTCTAATTGCATGTACATGATGTTAACATGATAATTGTATCAATATATGGTGGCAAGTGACTCTTATATGGTGCAAAGTGACTCTAATATGGTGAAAAGTGACTTACATGGTTGATTAGAGCCAAAATGTGATACAAAATTAACTTGTATGAAAGTGGCATTAATAGGCGGTAAAAGTATGTGAAATTGGATGTATATGATGTTAACATGTTAATTGTTGTATATATGGTGGAAAGTAGCTCTTATAGGGTGCAAAGTGACTCTAATATGGGGAAAAGTGACTTACATGGTTGATTAGAACCAAAATGTAGAACAAAATTCACCTGTATGAAAGTGGAACTAATAGGTGGTAAAAGGATGTAAAATTGGATGTATATGATGTTAACATGTTAATTATACATATAGATTATGGAAAGTGACTCATATAGGGTGCAAAATGACTCTAACATGGTGAAAAGTGACATACATGGTTAATTAGAACCAAAATGTGGACCAAAATTGACTTGTATGAATGTGGCACTAAGAGGTTGTAAAAGGATTTCTAATTGCATGTACATGATGTTAACATGTTAATTGTTCCAATATATGATGGCAAGTGACTCTTATAAGGTGCAAAGTGACTCTAATATGGTGAGAAGTGACTTACATGATTGATTAGTGCCAAAATGTGGCCCAAAATTGACTTGTAAGAAAGGGGGTCCCAAGAGGTGGTTAAAGGATGTCTAATTGCATGTACATGATGTTAACATGTTAATTGTATCAATATATGATGGCAAGTGACTCTTATATGGTGAAAAGTGACTCTAATATGGTGAAAAGTGACTTACATGGTTGATTAGAACCAAAATGTGGAATAAAATTCAACTGTATGAAAGTGTAACTAATAGGCGGTAAAAGGATGTGAAATTGGATGTATATGATGTTAACATGTTAATTGTTGTATATATGGTGGAAAGTGGCTTTTATAGGGTGCAAAGTGACTCTAATATGGTGAAAAGTGACTTACATGGTTGATTAGAACCAAAATGTGGAACAAAATTCACCTGTATAAAAGTGGAACTAATAGGTGGTAAAAAGATGTCAAATTGGATGTATATGATGTTAACATGTTAATTATACATATAGATTATGGAAAGTGACTCATATAGGGTGCAAAATGACTCTAACATGGTGAAAAGTGACTTACATGGTTAATTAGAACTAAAATTTGGACCAAAATTGACTTGTATGAATGTGGCACTAAGAGGTTGTAAAAGGATTTCTAATTGCATGTACATGATGTTAACATGTTAATTGTACCGATATATGATGGCAAGTGACTCTTATAAGGTGCAAATTGACTATAATATGGTGAGAAGTCACTTACATGATTGATTAGTGCCAAAATGTAGCCCAAAATTGACTTGTAGGAAAGGGGGTACCAAGAGGTGGTTAAAGGATGTCTAATTGCATGTACATGATGTTAACATGATAATTGTATCAATATATGGGGAAAGGGACTCTTATAGGGTACAAAGTGACTCTAATATGGTGAAAAGTGACTTATATGGTTGATTAGAGCCAAAATGTGGAATAAAATTAACTTGTATGAAAGTGACATTAATAGGCGGTAAAAGGATGTCAAATTGGATGTATATGATATTAACATGTTAATTGTTGTATATATGGTGGAAGGTGACTCTTATAGAATGCAAAGTGACTCTAATACGGTGAAAAGTGACGTACATGGTTAATTAGAACCAAAATGTGGAACAAAGTTGACTTGTATGAAAGTGGAACAATAGGTGGTAAAAGAAAGTCAAATTGGATGTATGTGATGTTAACATGTTAATTATACATATAGATTGTGGAAAGTGACTCATATAGGGTGCAAAATGACTCTAACATGGTGAAAAGTGACATACATGGTTAATTAGAACCAAAATGTGGACCAAAATTGACTTGTATGAATGTGGCACTAAGAGGTTGTAAAAGGATTTCTAATTGCACGTACATGATGTTAACATGTTAATTGTACCGATATATGATGGCAAGTGACTCTTATAAGGTGCAAATTGACTATAATATGGTGAGAAGTCACTTACATGATTGATTAGTGCCAAAATGTGGCCCAAAATTGACTTGTAGGAAAGGGGGTACCAAGAGGTGGTTAAAGGATGTCTAATTGCATGTACATGATGTTAACATATTAATTGTATCAATATATGGTGGCAAGTGACTCTTATATGGTGCAAAGTGACTCTAATTTGGTGAAAAGTGACTTACATGGTTGATTAGAGCCAAAATGTGGTACAAAATTAACTTGTATGAAAGTGGCATTAATAGGCGGTAAAAGTATGTGAAATTGGATATATATGATGTTAACATGTTAATTGTTGTATATATGGTGGAAAGTGGCTCTTATAGGGTGCAAAGTGACTCTAATATGGGGAAAAGTGACTTACATGGTTGATTAGAACCAAAATGTAGAACAAAATTCACCTGTATGAAAGTGGAACTAATAGGTGGTAAAAGGATGTAAAATTGGATGTATATGATGTTAACATGTTAATTATACATATAGATTATGGAAAGTGACTCATATAGGGTGCAAAATGACTCTAACAAGGTGAAAAGTGACATACATGGTTAATTAGAACCAAAATGTGGACCAAAATTGACTTGTATGAATGTGGCACTAAGAGGTTGTAAAAGGATTTCTAATTGCATGTACATGATGTTAACATGTTAATTGTTCCAATATATGATGGCAAGTGACTCTTATAAGGTGCAAAGTGACTCTAATATGGTGAGAAGTGACTTACATGATTGATTAGTGCCAAAATGTGGCCCAAAATTGACTTGTAAGAAAGGGGGTCCCAAGAGGTGGTTAAAGGATTTCTAATTGCATGTACATGATGTTAACATGTTAATTGTATCAATATATGATGGCAAGTGACTCTTATATGGTGAAAAGTGACTCTAATATGGTGAAAAGTGACTTACATGGTTGATTAGAACCAAAATGTGGAACAAAATTCAACTGTATGAAAGTGGAACTAATAGGCGGTAAAAGGATGTGAAATTGGATGTATATGATGTTAACATGTTAATTGTTGTATATATGGTGGAAAGTGGCTTTTATAGGGTGCAAAGTGACTCTAATATGGTGAAAAGTGACTTACATGGTTGATTAGAACCAAAATGTGGAACAAAATTCACCTGTATAAAAGTGGAACTAATAGGTGGTATGTATAATTAACATGTTAACATCATATACATCCAATTGACTTGTATGAATGTGGCACTAAGAGGTTGTAAAAGGATTTCTAATTGCATGTACATGATGTTAACATGTTAATTGTACCGATATATGATGGCAAGTGACTCTTATAAGGTGCAAATTGACTATAATATGGTGAGAAGTCACTTACATGATTGATTAGTGCCAAAATGTAGCCCAAAATTGACTTGTAGGAAAGGGGGTACCAAGAGATGGTTAAAGGATGTCTAATTGCATGTACATGATGTTAACATGATAATTGTATCAATATATGGGGAAAGGGACTCTTATAGGGTACAAAGTGACTCTAATATGGTGAAAAGTGACTTATATGGTTGATTAGAGCCAAAATGTGGAATAAAATTAACTTGTATGAAAGTGACATTAATAGGCGGTAAAAGAATGTCAAATTGGATGTATATGATATTAACATGTTAATTGTTGTATATATGGTGGAAGGTGACTCTTATAGAATGCAAAGTGACTCTAATACGGTGAAAAGTGACGTACATGGTTGATTAGAACCAAAATGTGGAACAAAGTTGACTTGTATGAAAGTGGAACAATAGGTGGTAAAAGAAAGTCAAATTGGATGTGTGTGATGTTAACATGTTAATTATACATATAGATTGTGGAAAGTGACTCATATAGGGTGCAAAATGACTCTAACATGGTGAAAAGTGACATACATGGTTAATTAGAACCAAAATGTGGACCAAAATTGACTTGTATGAATGTGGCACTAAGAGGTTGTAAAAGGATTTCTAATTGCATGTACATGATGTTAACATGTTAATTGTAGCGATATATGATGGCAAGTGACTCTTATAAGGTGCAAATTGACTATAATATGGTGAGAAGTCACTTACATGATTGATTAGTGCCAAAATGTGGCCCGAAATTGACTTGTATGAAAGGGGGTACCAAGAGGTGGTTAAAGGATGTCTAATTGCATGTACATGATGTTAACATGATAATTGTATCAATATATGGGGAAAGTGACTCTTATAGGGAACAAAGTGACTCTAATATGGTGAAAAGTGACTTATATGGTTGATTAGAGCCAAAATGTGGAATAAAATTAACTTGTATGAAAGTGACATTAATAGGCGGTAAAAGAATGTCAAATTGGATGTATATGATATTAACATGTTAATTGTTGTATATATGGTGGAAGGTGACTCTTATAGAATGCAAAGTGACTCTAATACGGTGAAAAGTGACGTACATGGTTGATTAGAACCAAAATGTGGAACAAAGTTGACTTGTATGAAAGTGGAACAATAGGTGGTAAAAGAAAGTCAAATTGGATGTATGTGATGTTAACATGTTAATATACATATAGATTGTGGAAAGTGACTCATATAGGGTGCAAAATGACTCTAACATGGTGAAAAGTGACATACATGGTTAATTAGAACCAAAATGTGGACCAAAATTGACTTGTATGAATGTGACACTAAGAGGTTGTAAAAGGATTTCTAATTGCATGTACATGATGTTAACATGTTAATTGTACCGATATATGATGGCAAGTGACTCTTATAAGGTGCAAATTGACTATAATATGGTGAGAAGTCACTTACATGATTGATTAGTGCCAAAATGTGGCCCAAAATTGACTTGTAGGAAAGGGGGTACCAAGAGGTGGTTAAAGGATGTCTAATTGCATAGTACATGATGTTAACATGATAATTGTATCAATATATGGGGAAAGTGACTCTTATAGGGTACAAAGTGACTCTAATATGGTGAAAAGTGACTTATATGGTTGATTAGAGCCAAAATGTGGAATAAAATTAACTTGTATGAAAGTGACATTAATAGGTGGTAAAAGGATGTCAAATTGGATGTATATGATATTAACATATTAATTGTTGTATATATGGTGGAAGGTGACTCTTATAGAATGCAAAGTGACTCTAATACGGTGAAAAGTGACGTACATGGTTGATTAGAACCAAAATGTGGAACAAAGTTGACGTGTATGAAAGTGGAACAATAGGTGGTAAAAGAAAGTCAAATTGGATGTATGTGATGTTAACATGTTAATTATACATATAGATTGTGGAAAGTGACTCATATAGGGTGCAAAATGACCCTAACATGGTGAAAAGTGACATACATGGTTAATTAGAACCAAAATGTGGACCAAAATTGACTTGTATGAATGTGGCACTAAGAGGTTGTAAAAGGATTTCTAATTGCATGTACATGATGTTAACATGTTAATTGTTCCAATATATGATGGCAAGTGACTCTTATAAGGTGCAAAGTGACTCTAATATGGTGAGAAGTGACTTACATGATTGATTAGTGCCAAAATGTGGCCCAAAATTGACTTGTAAGAAAGGGGGTCCCAAGAGGTGGTTAAAGGATTTCTAATTGCATGTACATGATGTTAACATGTTAATTGTATCAATATATGATGGCAAGTGACTCTTATATGGTGAAAAGTGACTCTAATATGGTGAAAAGTGACTTACATGGTTGATTAGAACCAAAATGTGGAACAAAATTCAACTGTATGAAAGTGGAACTAATAGGCGGTAAAAGGATGTGAAATTGGATGTATATGATGTTAACATGTTAATTGTTGTATATATGGTGGAAAGTGGCTTTTATAGGGTGCAAAGTGACTCTAATATGGTGAAAAGTGACTTACATGGTTGATTAGAACCAAAATGTGGAACAAAATTCACCTGTATAAAAGTGGAACTAATAGGTGGTATGTATAATTAACATGTTAACATCATATACATCCAATCGACTTGTATGAATGTGGCACTAAGAGGTTGTAAAAGGATTTCTAATTGCATGTACATGATGTTAACATGTTAATTGTACCGATATATGATGGCAAGTGACTCTTATAAGGTGCAAATTGACTATAATATGGTGAGAAGTCACTTACATGATTGATTAGTGCCAAAATGTAGCCCAAAATTGACTTGTAGGAAAGGGGGTACCAAGAGATGGTTAAAGGATGTCTAATTGCATGTACATGATGTTAACATGATAATTGTATCAATATATGGGGAAAGGGACTCTTATAGGGTACAAAGTGACTCTAATATGGTGAAAAGTGACTTATATGGTTGATTAGAGCCAAAATGTGGAATAAAATTAACTTGTATGAAAGTGACATTAATAGGCGGTAAAAGAATGTCAAATTGGATGTATATGATATTAACATGTTAATTGTTGTATATATGGTGGAAGGTGACTCTTATAGAATGCAAAGTGACTCTAATACGGTGAAAAGTGACGTACATGGTTGATTAGAACCAAAATGTGGAACAAAGTTGACTTGTATGAAAGTGGAACAATAGGTGGTAAAAGAAAGTCAAATTGGATGTATGTGATGTTAACATGTTAATTATACATATAGATTGTGGAAAGTGACTCATATAGGGTGCAAAATGACTCTAACATGGTGAAAAGTGACATACATGGTTAATTAGAACCAAAATGTGGACCAAAATTGACTTGTATGAATGTGGCACTAAGAGGTTGTAAAAGGATTTCTAATTGCATGTACATGATGTTAACATGTTAATTGTACCGATATATGATGGCAAGTGACTCTTATAAGGTGCAAATTGACTATAATATGGTGAGAAGTCACTTACATGATTGATTAGTGCCAAAATATGGCCCAAAATTGACTTGTAGGAAAGGGGGTACCAAGAGGTGGTTAAAGGATGTCTAATTGCATGTACATGATGTTAACATATTAATTGTATCAATATATGGTGGCAAGTGACTCTTATATGGTGCAAAGTGACTCTAATATGGTGAAAAGTGACTTACATGGTTGATTAGAGCCAAAATGTGGTACAAAATTAACTTGTATGAAAGTGGCATTAATAGGCGGTAAAAGTATGTGAAATTGGATATATATGATGTTAACATGTTAATTGTTGTATATATGGTGGAAAGTGGCTCTTATAGGGTGCAAAGTGACTCTAATATGGGGAAAAGTGACTTACATGGTTGATTAGAACCAAAATGTAGAACAAAATTCACCTGTATGAAAGTGGAACTAATAGGTGGTAAAAGGATGTAAAATTGGATGTATATGATGTTAACATGTTAATTATACATATAGATTATGGAAAGTGACTCATATAGGGTGCAAAATGACTCTAACAAGGTGAAAAGTGACATACATGGTTAATTAGAACCAAAATGTGGACCAAAATTGACTTGTATGAATGTGGCACTAAGAGGTTGTAAAAGGATTTCTAATTGCATGTACATGATGTTAACATGTTAATTGTTCCAATATATGATGGCAAGTGACTCTTATAAGGTGCAAAGTGACTCTAATATGGTGAGAAGTGACTTACATGATTGATTAGTGCCAAAATGTGGCCCAAAATTGACTTGTAAGAAAGGGGGTCCCAAGAGGTGGTTAAAGGATTTCTAATTGCATGTACATGATGTTAACATGTTAATTGTATCAATATATGATGGCAAGTGACTCTTATATGGTGAAAAGTGACTCTAATATGGTGAAAAGTGACTTACATGGTTGATTAGAACCAAAATGTGGAACAAAATTCAACTGTATGAAAGTGGAACTAATAGGCGGTAAAAGGATGTGAAATTGGATGTATATGATGTTAACATGTTAATTGTTGTATATATGGTGGAAAGTGGCTTTTATAGGGTGCAAAGTGACTCTAATATGGTGAAAAGTGACTTACATGGTTGATTAGAACCAAAATGTGGAACAAAATTCACCTGTATAAAAGTGGAACTAATAGGTGGTATGTATAATTAACATGTTAACATCATATACATCCAATTGACTTGTATGAATGTGGCACTAAGAGGTTGTAAAAGGATTTCTAATTGCATGTACATGATGTTAACATGTTAATTGTACCGATATATGATGGCAAGTGACTCTTATAAGGTGCAAATTGACTATAATATGGTGAGAAGTCACTTACATGATTGATTAGTGCCAAAATGTAGCCCAAAATTGACTTGTAGGAAAGGGGGTACCAAGAGATGGTTAAAGGATGTCTAATTGCATGTACATGATGTTAACATGATAATTGTATCAATATATGGGGAAAGGGACTCTTATAGGGTACAAAGTGACTCTAATATGGTGAAAAGTGACTTATATGGTTGATTAGAGCCAAAATGTGGAATAAAATTAACTTGTATGAAAGTGACATTAATAGGCGGTAAAAGAATGTCAAATTGGATGTATATGATATTAACATGTTAATTGTTGTATATATGGTGGAAGGTGACTCTTATAGAATGCAAAGTGACTCTAATACGGTGAAAAGTGACGTACATGGTTGATTAGAACCAAAATGTGGAACAAAGTTGACTTGTATGAAAGTGGAACAATAGGTGGTAAAAGAAAGTCAAATTGGATGTATGTGATGTTAACATGTTAATTATACATATAGATTGTGGAAAGTGACTCATATAGGGTGCAAAATGACTCTAACATGGTGAAAAGTGACATACATGGTTAATTAGAACCAAAATGTGGACCAAAATTGACTTGTATGAATGTGGCACTAAGAGGTTGTAAAAGGATTTCTAATTGCATGTACATGATGTTAACATGTTAATTGTACCGATATATGATGGCAAGTGACTCTTATAAGGTGCAAATTGACTATAATATGGTGAGAAGTCACTTACATGATTGATTAGTGCCAAAATGTGGCCCGAAATTGACTTGTATGAAAGGGGGTACCAAGAGGTGGTTAAAGGATGTCTAATTGCATGTACATGATGTTAACATGATAATTGTATCAATATATGGGGAAAGTGACTCTTATAGGGAACAAAGTGACTCTAATATGGTGAAAAGTGACTTATATGGTTGATTAGAGCCAAAATGTGGAATAAAATTAACTTGTATGAAAGTGACATTAATAGGCGGTAAAAGGATGTCAAATTGGATGTATATGATATTAACATGTTAATTGTTGTATATATGGTGGAAGGTGACTCTTATAGAATGCAAAGTGACTCTAATACGGTGAAAAGTGACGTACATGGTTGATTAGAACCAAAATGTGGAACAAAGTTGACTTGTATGAAAGTGGAATAATAGGTGGTAAAAGAAAGTCAAATTGGATGTATGTGATGTTAACATGTTAATTATACATATAGATTGTGGAAAGTGACTCATATAGGGTGCAAAATGACTCTAACATGGTGAAAAGTGACATACATGGTTAATTAGAACCAAAATGTGGACCAAAATTGACTTGTATGAATGTGGCACTAAGAGGTTGTAAAAGGATTTCTAATTGCATGTACATGATGTTAACATGTTAATTGTACCGATATATGATGGCAAGTGACTCTTATAAGGTGCAAATTGACTATAATATGGTGAGAAGTCACTTACATGATTGATTAGTGCCAAAATGTGGCCCAAAATTGACTTGTAGGAAAGGGGGTACCAAGAGGTGGTTAAAGGATGTCTAATTGCATATACATGATGTTAACATGATAATTGTATCAATATATGGGGAAAGTGACTCTTATAGGGTACAAAGTGACTCTAATATGGTGAAAAGTGACTTATATGGTTGATTAGAGCCAAAATGTGGAATAAAATTAACTTGTATGAAAGTGACATTAATAGGCGGTAAAAGGATGTCAAATTGGATGTATATGATATTAACATGTTAATTGTTGTATATATGGTGGAAGGTGACTCTTATAGAATGCAAAGTGACTCTAATACGGTGAAAAGTGACGTACATGGTTGATTAGAACCAAAATGTGGAACAAAGTTGACTTGTATGAAAGTGGAACAATAGGTGGTAAAAGAAAGTCAAATTGGATGTATGTGATGTTAACATGTTAATATACATATAGATTGTGGAAAGTGACTCATATAGGGTGCAAAATGACTCTAACATGGTGAAAAGTGACATACATGGTTAATTAGAACCAAAATGTGGACCAAAATTGACTTGTATGAATGTGACACTAAGAGGTTGTAAAAGGATTTCTAATTGCATGTACATGATGTTAACATGTTAATTGTACCGATATATGATGGCAAGTGACTCTTATAAGGTGCAAATTGACTATAATATGGTGAGAAGTCACTTACATGATTGATTAGTGCCAAAATGTGGCCCAAAATTGACTTGTAGGAAAGGGGGTACCAAGAGGTGGTTAAAGGATGTCTAATTGCATGTACATGATGTTAACATGATAATTGTATCAATATATGGGGAAAGTGACTCTTATAGGCTACAAAGTGACTCTAATATGGTGAAAAGTGACTTATATGGTTGATTAGAGCCAAAATGTGGAATAAAATTAACTTGTATGAAAGTGATATTAATAGGTGGTAAAAGGATGTCAAATTGGATGTATATGATGTTAACATGTTAATTGTTGTATATATGGTGGAAGGTGACTCTTATAGAATGCAAAGTGACTCTAATATGGTGAAAAGTGATGTACATGGTTGATTAGAACCAAAATGTGGAACAAAGTTGACCTGTATGAAAGTGGAACAATAGGTGGTAAAAGAAAGTCAAATTGGATGTATGTGATGTTAACATGTTAATTATACATATAGATTGTGGAAAGTGACTCATATAGGGTGCAAAATGAATCTAACATGGTGAAAAGTGACATACATGGTTAATTAGAACCAAAATGTGGACCAAAATTGACTTGTATGAATGTGGCACTAAGAGGTTGTAAAAGGATTTCTAATTGCATGTACATGATGTTAACATGTTAATTGTTCCAATATATGATGGCAAGTGACTCTTATAAGGTGCAAAGTGACTCTAATATGGTGAGAAGTCACTACATGATTGATTAGTGCCAAAATGTGGCCCAAAATTGACTTGTAAGAAAGGGGGTCCCAAGAGGTGGTTAAAGGATGTCTAATTGCATGTACATGATGTTAACATGTTAATTGTATCAATATATGGTGGCAAGTGACTCTTATATGGTGCAAAGTGACTCTAATATGGTGAAAAGTGACTTACAAGGTTGATTAGAGCCAAAATGTGGTACAAAATTAACTTGTATGAAAGTGGCATTAATAGGCGGTAAAAGCATGTGAAATTGGATGTATATGTTTACATGTTAATTGTTGTATATATGGTGGAAAGTGGCTCTTATAGGGTGCAAAGTGACTCTAATATGGTGAAAAGTGACTTACATGGTTGATTAGAACCAAAATGTGGAACAAAATTCAACTGTATGAAAGTGGAACTAATAGGCGGTAAAAGGATGTGAAATTGGATGTATATGATGTTAACATGTTAATTGTTGTATATATGGTGGAAAGTGGCTTTTATAGGGTGCAAAGTGACTCTAATATGGTGAAAAGTGACTTACATGGTTGATTAGAACCAAAATGTGGAACAAAATTCACCTGTATAAAAGTGGAACTAATAGGTGGTAAAAAGATGTCAAATTGGATGTATATGATGTTAACATGTTAATTATACATATAGATTGTGGAAAGTGACTCATATAGGGTGCAAAATGACTCTAACATGGTGAAAAGTGACTTACATGGTTAATTAGAACTAAAATTTGGACCAAAATTGACTTGTATGAATGTGGCACTAAGAGGTTGTAAAAGGATTTCTAATTGCATGTACATGATGTTAACATGTTAATTGTACCGATATATGATGGCAAGTGACTCTTATAAGGTGCAAATTGACTATAATATGGTGAGAAGTCACTTATATGATTGAATAGTGCCAAAATGTGGCCCAAAATTGACTTGTAGGAAAGGGGGTACCAAGAGGTGGTTAAAGGATGTCTAATTGCATGTACATGATGTTAACATGATAATGGTATCAATATATGGGGAAAGTGACTCTTATAGGGTACAAAGTGACTCTAATATGGTGAAAAGTGACTTATATGGTTGATTAGAGCTAAAATGTGGAATAAAATTAACTTGTATGAAAGTGACATTAATAGGTGGTAAAAGGATGTCAAATTGGATGTATATGATATTAACATGGTAATTGTTGTATATATGGTGGAAGGTGACTCTTATAGAATGCAAAGAGACTCTAATACGGTGAAAAGTGACGTACATGGTTGATTAGAACCAAAATGTGGAACAAAGTTGACTTGTATGAAAGTGGAACAATAGGTGGTAAAAGAAAGTCAAATTGGATGTATGTGATGTTAACATGTTAATATACATATAGATTGTGGAAAGTGACTCATATAGGGTGCAAAATGACTCTAACATGGTGAAAAGTGACATACATGGTTAATTAGAACCAAAATGTGGACCAAAATTGACTTGTATGAATGTGACACTAAGAGGTTGTAAAAGGATTTCTAATTGCATGTACATGATGTTAACATGTTAATTGTACCGATATATGATGGCAAGTGACTCTTATAAGGTGCAAATTGACTATAATATGGTGAGAAGTCACTTACATGATTGATTAGTGCCAAAATGTGGCCCAAAATTGACTTGTAGGAAAGGGGGTACCAAGAGGTGGTTAAAGGATGTCTAATTGCATGTACATGATGTTAAGATGATAATTGTATCAATATATGGGGAAAGTGACTCTTATAGGGCTACAAAGTGACTCTAATATGGTGAAAAGTGACTTATATGGTTGATTAGAGCCAAAATGTGGAATAAAATTAACTTGTATGAAAGTGATATTAATAGGTGGTAAAAGGATGTCAAATTGGATGTATATGATGTTAACATGTTAATTGTTGTATATATGGTGGAAGGTGACTCTTATAGAATGCAAAGTGACTCTAATATGGTGAAAAGTGATGTACATGGTTGATTAGAACCAAAATGTGGAACAAAGTTGACGTGTATGAAAGTGGAACAATAGGTGGTAAAAGAAAGTCAAATTGGATGTATGTGATGTTAACATGTTAATTATACATATAGATTGTGGAAAGTGACTCATATAGGGTGCAAAATGACTCTAACATGGTGAAAAGTGACATACATGGTTAATTAGAACCAAAATGTGGACCAAAATTGACTTGTATGAATGTGGCACTAAGAGGTTGTAAAAGGATTTCTAATTGCATGTACATGATGTTAACATGTTAATTGTTCCAATATATGATGGCAAGTGACTCTTATAAGGTGCAAAGTGACTCTAATATGGTGAGAAGTCACTACATGATTGATTAGTGCCAAAATGTGGCCCAAAATTGACTTGTAAGAAAGGGGGTCCCAAGAGGTGGTTAAAGGATGTCTAATTGCATGTACATGATGTTAACATGTTAATTGTATCAATATATGGTGGCAAGTGACTCTTATATGGTGCAAAGTGACTCTAATATGGTGAAAAGTGACTTACATGGTTGATTAGAGCCAAAATGTGGTACAAAATTAACTTGTATGAAAGTGGCATTAATAGGCGGTAAAAGCATGTGAAATTGGATGTATATGTTTACATGTTAATTGTTGTATATATGGTGGAAAGTGGCTCTTATAGGGTGCAAAGTGACTCTAATATGGTGAAAAGTGACTTACATGGTTGATTAGAACCAAAATGTGGAACAAAATTCAACTGTATGAAAGTGGAACTAATAGGCGGTAAAAGGATGTGAAATTGGATGTATATGATGTTAACATGTTAATTATTGTATATATGGTGGAAAGTGGCTTTTATAGGGTGCAAAGTGACTCTAATATGGTGAAAAGTGACTTACATGGTTGATTAGAAACAAAATGTGGAACAAAATTCACCTGTATAAAAGTGGAACTAATAGGTGGTAAAAAGATGTCAAATTGGATGTATATGATGTTAACATGTTAATTATACATATAGATTGTGGAAAGTGACTCATATAGGGTGCAAAATGACTCTAACATGGTGAAAAGTGACATACATGGTTAATTAGATCTAAAATTTGGACCAAAATTGACTTGTATGAATGTGGCACTAAGAGGTTGTAAAAGATTTCTAATTGCATGTACATGATGTTAACATGTTAATTGTACCGATATATGATGGCAAGTGACTCTTATAAGGTGCAAATTGACTATAATATGGTGAGAAGTCACTTATATGATTGAATAGTGCCAAAATGTGGCCCAAAATTGACTTGTAGGAAAGGGGGTACCAAGAGGTGGTTAAAGGATGTCTAATTGCATGTACATGATGTTAACATGATAATTGTATCAATATATGGGGAAACTGACTCTTATAGGGTACAAAGTGACTCTAATATGGTGAAAAGTGACTTATATGGTTGATTAGAGCCTAAAATGTGGAATAAAATTAACTTGTATGAAAGTGACATTAATAGGTGGTAAAAGGATGTCAAATTGGATGTATATGATATTAACATGTTAATTGTTGTATATATGGTGGAAGGTGACTCTTATAGAATGCAAAGAGACTCTAATACGGTGAAAAGTGACGTACATGGTTGATTAGAACCAAAATGTGGAACAAAGTTGACTTGTATGAAAGTGGAACAATAGGTGGTAAAAGAAAGTCAAATTGGATGTATGTGATGTTAACATGTTAATATACATATAGATTGTGGAAAGTGACTCATATAGGGTGCAAAATGACTCTAACATGGTGAAAAGTGACATACATGGTTAATTAGAACCAAAATGTGGACCAAAATTGACTTGTATGAATGTGACACTAAGAGGTTGTAAAAGGATTTCTAATTGCATGTACATGATGTTAACATGTTAATTGTACCGATATATGATGGCAAGTGACTCTTATAAGGTGCAAATTGACTACAATATGGTGAGAAGTCACTTACATGATTGATTAGTGCCAAAATGTGGACCAAAATTGACTTGTATGAATATGGCACTAAGAGGTTGTAAAAAGGATTTCTAATTGCATGTACATGATGTTAACATGTTAATTGTTCCAATATATGATGGCAAGTGACTCTTATAAGGTGCAAAGTGACTCTAATATGGTGAGAAGTGACTTACATGATTGATTAGTGCCAAAATGTGGCCCAAAATTGACTTGTAAGAAAGGGGGTCCCAAGAGGTGGTTAAAGGATGACTAATTGCATGTACATGATGTTAACATGTTAATTGTATCAATATATGGTGGCAAGTGACTCTTATATGGTGAAAAGTGACTCTAATATGATGAAAAGTGACTTACATGGTTGATTAGAACCAAAATGTGGAACAAAATTCAACTGTATGAAAGTGGAACTAATAGGCGGTAAGAGGATGTGAAATTGGATGTATATGATGTTAACATGTTAATTGTTGTATATATGGTGGAAAGTGGCTTTTATAGGGTGCAAAGTGACTCTAATATGATGAAAAGTGACTTACATGGTTGATTAGAACCAAAATGTGGAACAAAATTCACCTGTATAAAAGTGGAACTAATAGGTGGTAAAAAGATGTCAAATTGGATGTATATGATGTTAACATGTTAATTATACATATAGATTGTGGAAAGTGACTCATATAGGGTGCAAAATGACTCTAACATGGTGAAAAGTGACTTACATGATTAATTAGAACCGAAAATGTGGACCAAAATTGACTTGTATGAATGTGGCACTAAGAGGTAGTAAAAGGATTTCTAATTGCATGTACATGATGTTAACATGTTAATTGTTCCAATATATGATGGCAAGTGACTCTTATAAGGTGCAAATTGACTCTAATATGGTGAGAAGTCACTTACATGATTGATTAGTGCAAAATGTGGCCCAAAATTGACTTGTAAGAAAGGGGGTACCAAGAGGTGGTTTAAAGGATGTCTAATTGCATGTACATGATGTTAACATGTTAATTGTATCAATATATGTGGCAAGTGACTCTTATATGGTGCAAAGTGACTCTAATATGGTGAAAAGTGACTTACATGGTTGATTAGAGCCAAAATGTGGTACAAAAGTAACTTGTATGAAAGTGGCATTAATAGGCGGTAATAGGATGTGAAATTGGATGTATATGATGTTAACATGTTAATTGTTGTATATATGGTGGAAAGGGACTCTTATAGGATGCAAAGTGACTCTAATATGGTGAAAAGTGACTTACATGGTTGATTAGAACAAAATGTGGAACAAAATTCACCTGTATGAAAAGTGGAACTAATAGGTGGTAAAACGATGTCAAATTGGATGTATATGATGTTAACATGTTAATTATACATATAGATTGTGGAAAGTGACTCATATAGGGTGCAAAATGACTCTAAGATGGTGAAAAGTGACTTACATGGTTAATTAGAACTAAAATGTGGACCAAAATTAACTTGTATGAATGTGGCACAAAGAGATTGTAAAAGGATTTCTAATTGCATGTACATGATGTTAACATGTTAATTGTACCAATAAATGATGGCAAGTGACTCTTATAAGGTGCAAATTGACTATAATATGGTGAGAAGTCACATGATTGATTAGTGCCAAAATGTGGCCCAAAATTGACTTGTAGGAAAGGGGGTACCAAGAGGTGGTTAAAGGATGTCTAATTGCATGTACATGATGTTAACATGTTAATTGTATCAATATATGGGGAAAGTGACTCTTATAGGGTACAAAGTGACTCTAATATGGTGAAAAGTGACTTATATGGTTGATTAGAGCCAAAATGTGGAATAAAATTAACTTGTATGAAAGTGACATTAATAGGCGGTAAAAGGATGTCAAATTGGATGTATATGATGTTAACATGTTAATTGTTGTATATATGGTGGAAGGTGACTCTTATAGAATGCAAAGTGACTCTAATATGGTGAAAAGTGACTTACATGGTTGATTAGAACCAAAATGTGGAACAAAGTTGACCTTGTATGAAAGTGGAACTAATAGGTGGTAAAAGAAGAGTCAAATTGGATGTATGTGATGTTAACATGTTAATAATACAAATAGATTGTGGAAAGTGACTCATATAGGGTGCAAAATGACTCTAACATGGTGAAAAGTGACATACATGGTTAATTAGAACCAAAATGTGGACCAAATTGACTTGTATGAATGTGGCACTAAGAGGTTGTAAAAGGATTTCTAATTGCATGTACATGATGTTAACATGTTAATTGTACCGATATATGATGGCGAGTGACTCTTATAAGGTGCAAATTGACTATAATACGGTGAGAAGTCACTTACATGATTGATTAGTGCCAAATGTGGCCCAAAATTGACTTGTAGGAAAGGGGGTACCAAGAGGTGGTTAAAGGATGTCTAATTGCATGTACATGATGTTAACATGTTAATTGTATCAATATATGGGGCAAGTGACTCTTATATGGTGCAAAGTGACTCTAATATGGTGAAAAGTGACTTACATGGTTGATTAGAGCCAAAATGTGGTACAAAATTAACTTGTATGAAAGTGGCATTAATAGGCGGTAAAAGGATGTGAAATTGGATGTATATGATGTTAACATGTTAATTGTTGTATATATGGTGGAAAGTGGCTCTTATAGGGTGCAAATGACTCTAATATGGTGAAAAGTGACTTACATGGTTGATTAGAACCAAAATGTGGAACAAAATTCACCTGTATGAAAGTGGAACTAATAGGTGGTAAAAGGAATGTCAAATTGGATGTATATGATGTTAACATGTTAATTATACATATAGATTGTGGAAAGTGACTCATATAGGGTGCAAAATGACTCTAACATGGTGAAAAGTGACATTACATGGTTAATTAGAACCAAAATGTGGACCAAAATTGACTTGTATGAATGTGGCACTAAGAGGTTGTAAAAGGATTTCTAATTGCATGTACATGATGTTAACATGTTAATTGTACCAATATATGATGGCAAGTGACTCTTATAAGGTGCAAATTGACTATAATATGGTGAGAAGTCACTTACATGATTGATTAGTGCCAAAATGTGGCCCAAAATTGACTTGTAGGAAAGGGGGGTACCAAGAGGTGGTTAAGGATGTCTAATTGCATGTACATGATGTTAACATGTTAATTGTATCAATATATGGAGGCAAGTGACTCTTATATGGTGCAAAGTGACTCTAATATGGTGAAAAGTGACTTACATGGTTGATTAGAGCCAAAATGTGGATACAAAATTAACTTGTATGAAAGTGGCATTAATAGGCGGTAAAAGGATGTCAAATTGGATGTATATGATGTTAACATGTTAATTGTTGTATATATGGTGGAAGTGGCTCTTATAGGGATGCAAAGTGACTCTAATATGGTGAAAAGTGACTTACATGGTTGATTAGAACCAAAATGTGGAACAAATTACCTGTATGAAAGTGGAACTAATAGGTGGTAAAAGGATGTCAATTGGATGTATATGATGTTAACATGTTAATTATACATATAGATTGTGGAAAGTGACTCATATAGGGTGCAAAATGACTCTAACATGGTGAAAAGTGACATACATGGTTAATTAGAACCAAATGTGGACCAAAATTGACTTGTATGAATGTGGCACTAAGAGGTTGTAAAAGGATTTCTAATTGCATGTACATGATGTTAACATGTTAATTGTTCCAATATATGATGGCAAGTGACTCTTATAAGGTGCAAAGTGACTATAATATGGTGAGAAGTCACTTACATGATTGATTAGTGCCAAAATGTGACCCAAAATTGACTTGTAGAAAGGGGGTACCAAGAGGTGGTTAAAGGATGTCTAATTGCATGTACATGATGTTAACATGTTAATTGTATCAATATATGGTGGCAAGTGACTCTTATATGGTGCAAAGTGACTCTAATATGGTGAAAAGTGACTTACAGTGGTTGATTAGAGCCAAAATGTGGATACAAAATTAACTTGTATGAAAGTGACATTAATAGGCGGTAAAAGGATGTGAAATTGGATGTATATGATGTTAACATGTTAATTGTTGTATATATGGTGGAAAGTGGCTCTTATAGGGTGCAAAGTGACTCTAATATGGTGAAAAGTGACTTACATGGTTGATTAGAACCAAAATGTGGAACAAAATTGCACCTGTATGAAAGTGGAACTAATAGTGGTAAAAGGAATGTAAAATTGGATGTATATGATGTTAACATGTTAATTATACATATAGATTGTGGAAAGTGACTCATATAGGGTGCAAAATGACTCTAACAGTGGTGAAAAGTGACTACATGGTTAATTAAGAACCAAAATGTGGACCAAAATTGACTTGTATGAATGTGGCACTAAGAGGTTGTAAAAGGATTTCTAATTGCATGTACATGATGTTAACATGTTAATTGTCCAATATATGATGGCAAGTGACTCTTATAAGGTGGCAAAGTGACTCTAATATGGTGAGAAGTCACTTACATGATTGATTAGTGCCAAAATGTGACCCAAAATTGACTTGTAAGAAAGGGGGTCCCAAGAGGTGGTTAAAGGATATCTATTGCATGTACATGATGTTAACATGTTAATTGTATCAATATATGGATGGCAAGTGACTCTTATATGGTGCAAAAGTGACTCTATATTGGTGAAAAGTGACTTACATGGTTGATTAGAGCCAAAATGTGGTACAAAATTAACTTGTATGAAAGTGGCATTAATAGGCGGTAAAAGGATGTGAAATTGGATGTATATGATGTTAACATTTAATTGTTGTATATATGGTGGAAAGTGGCTCTTATAGGGTGCAGAATGACTCTAATATGGTGAAAAGTGACTTACATGGTTGATTAGAACCAAATGTGGAACAAAATTCACCTGTATGAAAGTGGGAACTAATAGGTGGTAAAAAGGATGTAAAATTGGATGTATATGATGTTAACATGTTAATTATAAATATAGATTGGTGAAAGTGACTCATATAGGGTGCAAAATTACTCTAACATGGTGAAAAGTGACTTACATGGTTAATTAGAACCAAAATGTGGACCAAAATTGACTTGTATGAATGTGGCACTAAGAGGTTGTAAAGGATTTCTAATTGCATGTACATGATGTTAACATGTTAATTGTACCGATATATGATGGCGAGTGACTCTTATAAGGTGCAAATTGACTATAATACGGTGAGAACGTCACTTACATGATTTGATTAGTGCCAAAATGTGGCCCAAAATTGACTTGTAGGAAAGGGGGTACCAAGAGGTGGTTAAAGGATGTCTAATTGCATGTACATGATGTTAACATGATTAATTGTATCAATATATGGGGCAAGTGACTCTTATATGGTGCAAAGTGACTCTAATATGGTGAAAAGTGACTTACATGGTTGATTAGAGCCAAATGTGGTACATAAAATTAACTTGTATGAAAGTGGACATTAATAGGCGGTAAAGGATGTCAAATTGGATGTATATGATAGTTAACATGTTAATTGTTGTATATATGGTGGCAAGTGGACTCTTATAGGGATGCAAATGACTCTAATATGGTGAAAAGTGACTTACATGGTTGATTAGAACCAAAATGTGGAACAAATTCGACCTGTATGAAAGTGGAACTAATAGGTGGTAAATGAAGTCAAATTGGATGTATGTGATGTTAACATGTTAATTATACATATAGATTGTGGGAAAGTGACTCATATAGGGTGCAAAATTACTCTAACATGGTGAAAAGTGACTACATGGTTAATTAGAACCAAAATGTGGACCAAAATTGACTTGTATGAATGTGGCACTAAGAAGGTTGTAAAAGGATTTCTAATTGCATGTACATGCTGTTAACATGTTAATTGTACCAATATATGATGGCAAATGACTCTTATAAGGTGCAAATTGACTATAATATGGTGAGAAGTCACTTATATTGATAGTGCCAAAATGTGCCCAAAATTGACTTCTAGTAAAGGGGGTACCAAGAGGTGGTTAAAGGAGGTCTAATTGCATGTACATGATGTTACATGTTAATTGTATCAATATATGGAGGCAAGTGACTCTTATATGGTGCAAAGTGACTCTAATATGGTGAAAAAGTGACTTACATGGTTGATTAGAGCCAAAATGTGGTACAAAATTAACTTGTATGAAAGTGCATTAATAGGCGGTAAAAGGATGTGAAATTGGATGTATATGATGTTAACATCTTAATTGTTGTATATATGGTTGGAAAGTGGGCTCTTATAGGGTGGGAAAATGACTCTAATATGGTGAAAAAGTGACTTACCATGGTTGATTAGAACCAAAATGTGGAACAAAATTCACCTGTATGAAAGTGGAACTAATAGGTGGTAAAGATGTCAAATTGGATGTATATGATGTTAACATGTTAATATATAAATATATATTGTGGAAAGTGACTCATATAGGGTGCAAAATGACTCTAACATGGTGAAAAGTGACTACATGGTTAATTAGAACCAAAATGTGGACCAAATTGACTTGTATGAATGTGGCACTAAGAGGTAGTAAAAGGATTTCTAATTGCATGTACATGATGTTAACATGTTAATTGTTCCAATATATGATGGCAAGTGACTCTTATAAGGTGCAAAGTGACTCTAATATGGTGAGAAGTCACTTACATGATTGATTAGTGCCAAAATGTGGCCCAAATTGACTTGTAAGGAAAGGGGGTACCAAGAGGTGGTTAAAGGATGTCTAATTGCATGTACATGATGTTAACATGTTAATTGTATCAATATATTGGGGCAAGTGACTCTTATATGGTGCAAAGTGACTCTAATATGGTGAAAAGTGACTTACATGGTTGATTAGAGCCAAAATTGTGGTACAAAATTAACTTGTATGAAAGTGGCATTAATAGGCGGTAAAAGGATGTGAAATTGGATGTATATGATGTTAACATGTTAATTGTTGTATATATGGTGGAAAGTGGCTCTTATAGGGTGCAAAAGTGACTCTAATATGGTGAAAAGTGACTTACATGGTTGATTAGAACCAAAATGTGGAACAAAATTCACCTGTATGAAGTGGAACTAATAGTGGTAAAAGGATGTAAATTGGATGTATATGATGTTAACATGTTAATTATACATATAGATTGTGGAAAGTGACTCATATAGGGTGCAAAATGACTCTAACATGGTGAAAAGTGACTTACATGGTTAATTAGAACCAAAATGTGGACCAAAATTGACTTGTATGAATGTGGCACTAAGAGTTGTAAAGAGGATTTCTAATTGCATGTACATGATGTTAACATGTTAATTGTACCAATATATGATGGCAAGTGACTCTTATAAGGTGCAAATTGACTATAATATGGTGAGAAGTCACTTACATGATTAGATTAGTGCCAAAATTTGGCCCAAATTGACTTGTAGGAAAGGGGGTACCAAGAGGTGGTTAAAGGATAGTCTAATTGCATGTACATGATGTTAACATGTTAATTGTATCAATATATGGGGAAAGTGACTCTTATAGGGTACAAAGTGACTCTAATATGGTGAAAAGTGGACTTATATGGTTGATTAGAGCCAAAATGTGGAATAAATTAACTTGTATGAAAGTGACATTAATAGGTGGTAAAAGGATGTCAAATTGGATGTATATGATGTTAAACATGTTAATTGTTGTATATATGGTGGAAGGTGACTCTTATAGAATGCAAAGTGACTCTAATATGGTGAAAAAGGTGACGTACATGGTTGATTAGAACTAAAATGTGCAACAAAATTTACCAGTAGTGAAAGTGGAACTAATAGGTGGTAAAAGAAAATCAATTGGATGTATGTGATGTTAACATGTTAATTATACATATAGATTGTGGAAAGTGACTCATATAGGGTGCAAAATGACTCTAACATGGTGAAAAGTGACATACATGGTTAATTAGAACCAAAATGTGGACCAAAATTGACTTGTATGAATGTGGCACTAAGAGGTTGTAAAAGGATTTCTAATTGCATGCACATGATGTTAACATGTTAATTGTTCAAATATGAATGGCAAGTGACTCTTATAAGGTGCAAAGTGACTATAATATGGTGAGAAGTTACTTACATGATTGATTAGTGCCAAAATGTGGCCCAAAATTGACTTGTAAGAAAGGGGGTCCCAAGAGGTGGTTAAAGGATGTCTAATTGCATGTACATGATGTTAACATGTTAATTGTATCAATATATGGTGGCAAGTGACTCTTATATGGTGCAAAGTGACTCTAATATGGTGAAAAGTGACTTACATGGTTGATTAGAGCCAAAATGTGGTACAAAATTAACTTGTATGAAAAGTGGCATTAATAGGCGGTAAAAGGATGTGAAATTGGATGTATATGATGTTAACATGTTAATTGTTGTATATATGTGGAAAGTGGCTCTTATAGGGTGCAAAAGTGACTCTAATATGGTGAAAAGTGACTTACATGGTTGATTAGAACCAAAATGTGGAACAAAATTCACCTGTATGAAAGTGGAACTAATAGGTGGTAAAAGGAATGTAAAATTGGATGTATATGATTGTTAACATGTTAATTATACATTATAGATTGTGGAAAGTGACTCATATAGGGTTCAAAATTACTCTAACATGGTGAAAAGTGACTTACATGGTTAATTAGAACCAAAATGTGGACCAAAATTGACTTGTATGAATGTGGCACTAAGAGTTGTAAAAGGATTTCTAATTGCATGTACATGATGTTAACATGTTAATTGTACGATATATGATGGCGAGTGACTCTTATAAGGTTGCAAATTGACTATAATACGGTGAGAACTCACTTACATGATTGATTAGTGCCAAAATGTGGCCCAAAATTGACTTGTAGGATAAGGGGGGTACCAAGAGGTGGTTAAAGATGTCTAATTGCATGTACATGATGTTAACATATTAATTGTATCAATATTATGGTGGCAAGTGACTCTTATATGGTGCAAAGTGACTCTAATATGGTGAAAAGTGACATACTGGTTGATTAGCCAAAATGTGTAGTAAAAATTAACTTGTATGAAAGTGGTATTAATAAGCAGTAAAGGGATGTTGAAATTGGATGTATATGATGTTAACATGTTAATTGTTGTATATATGGTGGAAAGTGGCTCTTATAGGTGGCAACAGTGACTCTAATATTGTGAAAAGTGACTTACATGGTTGATTAGAACCAAAATGTCGAACAAAATTCACCTGTATGAAAGTGGAAACTAATTAAGGTGGTAAAGGATTGTCAAAATTGGATGTATATGATGTTAACATGTTATTATACATATAGATTTGTGGAAAGTGACTCATATAGGTGCAAAATTACTCTAACATGGTGAAAAAGTGACCTTACATGGTTAATTAGAACCAAAATGTGGACCAAATTGACTGTATGAATGTGGCACTAAGAGGTTGTAAAAGGATGTCTAATTGCATGTACATGATGTTAACATGTGTAATTGTACGATATTGATGGCAGTGACTCTTATAAGTGCAAAATTGACTATAATACGGTGAGAACTCACTTACATGATTGAATTAGTGCCAAAATGTGGCCCAAAATTGACTTGTAGGAAAGGGGGTACCAAGAGGTGGTTAAAAGATGTCTAATTGCATGTACATGATGTTAACTGTTAATTGTATCAATATCTGGTGGCAAGTGACTCTTATAGGGTTCAAGTGACTCTAATATTGTGAAAAGTGACGTACATGGGTTGATTAGAGCAAAATGTTGTATAAATTAACTTTATGAAAGTGGTATTATAGGCGGTAAAAGGATGTGAAATTGGATGTATATGATGTTAACATGTTAATTGTTGTATATATGGAGAAAGTGGGCTCGTATAGGGTGCAAAGTGACTCTAATATGGTGAAAAGTGACTTACATGGTGATTAGAACCAAAAATGTGAACAAAATTCCCTTTATGAAAGTGGAACTAATAGGGGTAAAAGATGTCAAATTGGATGTATATGATGTTAACATATTAATATACAAATAGATTGTGGAAAGTGACTCATATAGGGTGCAAAATGACTCTAACATGGTGAAAAGTGACATAAGGTTAATTAGAACCAAAATGTGGACCAAAATTGACTGTATGAATGTGCACTAAGAGGTTATAAAAGGATTTCTAATTGCCTGTACTGATGTTACATGTTAATTGTACCGATATATGAGGCAATGACTCTTATAAGGTGCAAAGTGAGCTCTAATATGGTGAGAAGTCACTTACATGATTGATTAGTGCCAAAATGTGCCCAAAATTGACTTGTAAAAAAGCGGGTACCAAGAGGGGTTAAGGATGTCTAATTGCATGTACATGATGTTAACATGTTATTGTATCAATATATGGGGCAATGACTCTTATAGGTGCAAAGTGACTCTAATATGGTGAAAAGTGACTTACATGGTTGATTAGAGCCAAAATGTGGTAACAAAATTAACTTGTATGAAAGTGGAACTAATAGGTGGTAAAAGGATGTAAATTGGATGTATATGATGTTAACATGTTAATTATATATAGATGTGGAAAGTGACTCATAGGGTGCAAATGACTCTAATATGGTGAAAAGTGACTTACATGGTTATTAGAACCAAAATGTGGAACAAAATTGACTGTATGAATGTGGCACTAAGAGGTGTAAAAGGATTCAATTATGTACATGATGTTAACATGTTAATTGTACATATAGATGACAAGTGACTCTATAAGGTGCAAAATTACTATATATGGTGAGAAATCACTTACATGATTGATTAGTGCCAATAATGGCCCAAAATTGACTTGTAGAGAGGTACCAAGAGGTGTTAAAGGATTCTAATTGCATGTACATGATGTTAACATGTTAATTGTATCAATATATGGTGGCAAGTGACTCTTATAGGGTTCAAAGTGACTCTAATATTGTGAAAAGTGACATACATGGTTGATTAGAGCCAAAATGTGGTAATAAAATTAACTTGTATGAAAGTGTATAAGAGGCGGCAAAAAGGATGTGAAATTGGATGTATATGATGTTAACATGTAAATTGTTGTATATATGGTGGAAAGTGGCTCTTATAGGGTGGCAAAAGTGACTCTAATATGTGAAAAGTGACGTACATGGTTGATTAAACTCAAAATGTGAACAAATTCACCTGTATGAAAGTGGAAACTAATAGGTGGTAAAATGAATGTCAAATTGGATGTATGATGATGTTAACATGTTAATTATACATATAGATTGTGGAAAGTGACTCATATAGGGTGCAAAATGACTCTAACATGGTGAAAAGTGACTTACATGGTGAATTAGAACCCACAAATGTGGACCAAAATTGACTTGTATGAATGTGCACTAAGAGGTGTAAGAGGATTTCTAATTGCATGTACATGATGTTAACATGTTAATTGTACCAATATATGATGGCAAGTGACTCTTATAAGGTGCAAATGACTATAATATGGTGAGAAGTCACTTACATGATTGATTAGTGCCAAAATTGGCCCAAAATTGACTTGTAGGAAAGGGGGTACCAAGATGGTTAAAGGATGTCTAATTGCATGTACATGATGTTAACATGTTAATTGTATCAATATATGGGGAAAGTGACTCTTATAGGGTACAAAGTGACTCTAATATGGTGAAAAGTGACTTATATGGTTGATTAGAGCCAAAATGTGGAATAAAATTAACTTGTATGAAAGTGACATTAATAGGTGGTAAAGGATGTCAAATTGGATGTATGATGTTAACATGTTAATTGTTGTATATGGTGGAAAGTGACTCTTATAGAATGCAAAGTGACTCTAATATGGTGAAAAGTGACTTACATGGTTGATTAGAACCAAAATGTGGAACAAAATTACCAGTATGAAAGTGGAACTAATAGGTGGTAAAAGATCAAATTGGATGTATGTGATGTTAACATGTTAATTATACATATAGATTGTGGAAAGTGACTCATATAGGGTGCAAATGACTCTAACATGGTGAAAAGTGACATACATGGTTAATTAGAACCAAAATGTGGACCAAAATTGACTTGTATGAATGTGGCACTAAGAGGTTGTAAAAGGATTTCTAATTGCATGTACATGATGTTTAACATGTTAATTGTTCAAATATATATGGCAAGTGACTCTTATAAGGTGCAAAGTGACTATAATATGGTGAGAAGTTACACTTACATGATGATTAGTGCCAAAATGTGGCCCAAAATTGACTTGTAAAGGGGGTACCAAGAGGTGGTTAAAGGATGTCTAATTGCATGTACATGATGTTAACATGTTAATTGTATCAATATATGGTGGCAAGTGACTCTTATATGGGCAAAGTGACTCTAATATGGTGAAAAGTGACTTACATGGTTGATTAGAGCCAAAATGTGGTACAAAATTAACTTGTATAAAGTGGCATTAATAGGCGTAAAAGGATGTGAAATTGGATGTATATGATGTTAACATGTTAATTGTTGTATATATGGTGGAAAGTGGCTCTTATAGGGTGCAAAATGACTATAATATGGTGAAAAGTGACTTACATGGTTGATTAGAACCAAAATGTGGAACAAAATTCCCTGTATGAAAGTGGAACTAATAGGTGGTAAAGGATGTAAATTGGATGTATATGATGTTAACATGTTAATTATACATATAGATTGTGGAAAGTGACTCATATAGGGTTCAAAATTACTCTAACATGGTGAAAAGTGACTACATGGTTAATTAGAACCAAAATGTGGACCAAAATTGACTTGTATGAATGTGGCACTAAGAGGTTGTAAAAGGATTTCTAATTGCATGTACATGATGTTAACATGTTAATTGTACCATATATGATGGCGTGACTCTTATAAGGTGCAAATTGACTATAATACGGTGAGAAACTCACTTACATGATTGATTAGTGCCAAAATGTGGCCCAAATTGACTTGTAGGAAGGGGTACCAAGAGTGGTGTTAAAGGATGTCTAATTGCATGTACATGATGTTAACATATTAATTGTATCAATATATGGTGGCAAGTGGACTCTTATATGGTGCAAAGTGACTCTAATATGGTGAAAAGTGACATACATGGTTGATTAGAGCCAAAATGTGGTATAAAATTAACTTGTATGAAAGTGGTATATAAGCATGTAAGGGATGTGAATGGATGTATATGATGTTAACATGTTATTTTGTATATATGGTGGAAAGTGGCTCTTATAGGGGTGCAAAGTGACTCTAATATGGTGAAAAGTGACTTACATTGTTGATTAGAACCAAAATGTCGAACAAAATTCACCTGTATGAAGTGGAACTAATAGGTGTAAAAGGATGTCAAATTGGATTATATGATGTTAACATGTATTATACAGTATAGATTGTGGAAAGTGACTCATATAGGGTGCAAAATTACTCTAACATGGTGAAAAGTGACTTACATGGTTAATTAGAACCAAAATGTGGACCAAATTGACTTGTATGAATGTGGCACTAAGAGGTTGTAAAAGGATTTCTAATTGCATGTACATGATGTTAACATGTTAATTGTACCATATGATGGCGTGACTCTTATAAGGTGCAAATTGACTATAATACGGTGAGAAGTCACTTACATGATTGATTAGTGCCAAATGTGGCCCAAAATTGACTTGTAGGAAAGGGGGTACCAAGAGGTGGTTAAAGGATGTCTAATTGCATGTACATGATGTTAACATGTTAATTGTATCAATATATGGTGGCAAGTGACTCTTATAGGGTTCAAAGTGACTCTAATATGTGAAAAGTGACATACATGGTTGATTAGAGCCAAAATGTTGTATAAAATTAACTTGTATGAAAGTGGTATTAATAGGCGGTAAAAGGATGTGAAATTGGATGTATATGATGTTAACATGTTAATTGTTGTATATGGAGGAAAGTGGCTCTTATAGGGTGCAAAGTGACTCTAATATGGTGAAAAGTGACTTACATGGTTGATTAGAACCAAAATGTGGAACAAAATTCACCTTTATGAAAGTGGAACTAATAGGTGGTAAAAGGATGTCAAATTGGATGTATATGATGTTAACATGTTAATAATACAAATAGATTGTGGAAAGTGACTCATATAGGGTGCAAAATGACTCTAACATGGTGAAAAGTGACATACATGGTTAATTAGAACCAAAATGTGGACCAAAATTGACTTGTATGAATGTGGCACTAAGAGGTTGTAAAAGGATTTCTAATTGCATGTACATGATGTTAACATGTTAATTGTACCGATATATGATGGCAAATGACTCTTATAAGGTGCAAAGTGACTCTAATGGTGAGAAGTCACTTACATGATTGATTAGTGCCAAATGTGGCCCAAAATTGACTTGTAAAAAGCGGGTACCAAGAGGTGGTTAAAGGATGTCTAATTGCATGTACATGATGTTAACATGTTAATTGTATCAATATATGGGCAAATGACTCTTATGGTGCAAAGTGACTCTAATATGGTGAAAAGTGACTTACATGGTTGATTAGAGCCAAAATGTGGTACAAAATTAACTTGTATGAAAGTGGATTAATAGGGTAAAGGATGTAAATTGGATGATATGATGTTAACATGTTAATTATATATATTGTGGAAAGTGACTGATAGGGTGCAAATGACTCTAATATGGTGAAAAGTGACTTACATGGATTAGAACAAAATGTGGACAAAATTGACCTGTATGAATGTGGCACTAATAGGTGGTAAAAGGATTTCAATTGGATAATGATGTTAATGTTAATTACCAATAATGATGAAAGTGACTCTATAAGGTGCAAATTGACTCTAACATGGTGAAAATCACTTACATGGTTAATTAGTGCCAAAGTATGGCCAAAATTGACTTGTAGAATGAGGTACCAAGAGGTTGGTTAAAGGATTCTAATTGCATGTACATGATGTTAAACATGTTAATTGTACCAATATATGATGGCAAGTGACTCTTATAAGGTGCAAAGTGACTCTAATATGGTGAAAAGTCACTTACATGATTGATTAGTGCCAAAATGTGGTAAAATTACTTGTATGGAAAGGGTACCAATAGGTGGCAAAGGATGTGAATTGGATGTATGATGTTAACATGTTAATTGTTGTATATATGGGAAGTGACTCTTATAGGGTCAAAGTGACTCTAATATGGTGAAAAGTGACTATGGTTGATTAGAACCAAAATGTGGAACAAAATTACTGTATGAAAGTGAATATATAGGTGGTAAAAGATGTCAAATTGGATGTATGATGTTAACATGTTAATTGTACATATATGGTTATGGAAAGTGGCTCTATAGGGTGCAAAATGACTCTAAGATGGTGAAAAGTGACTTACATGGTTATTAGAACTAAAATGTGGACAAAATTCTTGTATAACATAGTATTAAACCAAAATGTGGAACAAAATGTATGAAAGTGGAACTAATAGGTGGTAAAAGGATGTCAAATTGGATGTATATGATGTTACATGTTAATTATACATATAGATTGTGGAAAGTGACTCATATAGGGTGCAAAATGACTCTAACATGGTGAAAAGTGACTTACATGGTTAATTAGAACTAAAATGTGGACCAAAATTGACTTGTATGAATGTGGCACTAAGAGGTTGTAAAAGGATTTCTAATTGCATGTACATGATGTTAACATGTTAATTGTACCAATATATGTGCAATGACTCTTATAAGGTGCAAATTGACTATAATATGGCGAGAAGTCACTTACATGATTGATTAGTGCCAAAATGTGGCCCAAAATTGACTTGTAGGAAAGGGGGTACCAAGAGGTGGTTAAAGGATGTCTAATTGCATGTACATGATGTTAACATGTTAATTGTATCAATATATGGGGAAGTGACTCTTATAGGGTACAAAGTGACTCTAATATGGTGAAAAGTGACTTATATGGTTGATTAGAGCCAAAATGTGGAATAAAATTAACTTGTATGAAAGTGACATTAATAGGTGGTAAAAGGATGTCAAATTGGATGTTATATGTTAACATGTTAATTGTTGTATATATGGTGGAAAGTGACTCTTAGAATGCAAAGTGACTCTAATATGGTGAAAAGTGACTTGCATGGTTGATTAGAACCAAAATGTGGAACAAAATTGACCATATGAAAGTGGAACTAATAGGTGATAAAAGAATGTCAAATTGGATGTATGTGATGTAACATGTTAATTATACATATAGACTGTGGAAAGTGACTCATATAGGGTGCAAATGACTCTAACATGGTGAAAAGTGACTTACATGGTTAATTAGAACCAAAATGTGGACCAAAATTGACTTGTATGAATGTGGCACTAAGAGGTTGTAAAAGGATTTCTAATTGCATGTACATGATGTTAACATGTTAATTGTTCCAATATATGATGGCAAGTGACTCTTATATGGTGCAAAGTGACTCTAATATGGTGAGAAGTCACTTACATGATTGATTAGTGCCAAAATGTGGCCCAAAATTGACTTGTAGGAAAGGGGGTACCAAGGGTGGTTAAAGGATGTCTAATTGCATGTACATGATGTTAACATGTTAATTGTATCAATATGGGAAAGTGACTCTTATAGTGACTCTAATATGGTGAAAAGTGACTTATATGGTTGATTAGAGCCAAAATGTGGAATAAATAACTTGTATGAAAGTGACATTAATAGGTGGTAAAAGGATGTCAAATTGGATGTATATATGTTAACATGTTAATTGTTGTATATGGTGGAAAGTGACTCTTATAGATGCAAAGTGACTCTAATATGGTGAAAAGTGACTTAATGGTTGATTAGAACCAAAATATGGAAAAATTGACCTGTATGAAAGTGGAACTAATAGGTGGTAAAAGGATTCAAATTGGATGTATATGATGTTAACATGTTAATTATACATATAGATTGTGGAAAGTGACTCATATAGGGTGCATAATGACTCTAACATGGTGAAAGTGACTTACATAGTTGATTAGATCCAAAATGTGGAACAAAACTCACCTGTATGAAAGTGGAACTAATAGGTTGTAAAAGGATGTCAAATTGTATGTATGATGTTAACATGTTAATTATACATATAGATTGTGGAAAGTGACTCTATAGTGCAAAATGACTCTAACATGGTGAAAAGTGACTTACATGGTTATTAGAACTAAAATGTGGACCAAAATTGACTTGTATGAATGTGCCTAAGGGTTGTAAAAGGATTTCTAATTGCATGTACATGATGTTAACATGTTAATTGTACCAATATGATGGCAAGTGACTCTTATAAGGTGCAAATTGACTATAATATGGCGAGAAGTCACTTACATGATGATTAGTGCCAAAATGTGGCCAAAATTGATTGTAGGAAAGGGTACCAAGAGGGGTTAAAGGATGTCTAATTGCATGTACATGATGTCACATGTTAATGATCATATATGGTGGCAAGTGGACTCTTATATGGTGCAAGTGACTCTAATATGGTGAAAAGTGACTTACATGGTTCATTAGAGCCAAAATGTGGTACAAAATTAACTTGTATGAAAGTGGCATAATAGGCGGTAAAAGGATGTGAAATTGGTGATATATATGTTAACATGTTAATTTATATATGGGGAAAGTGACTCTATAGGGTGCAAATGACTCTAATGGTGAAAAGTGACTTACATGGTTGATTAGAACCAAAATGTGGAACAAAATTCACCTGTATGAAAGTGGAACTAATAGGTGGTAAAAGGATGTCAATTGGATGTATATGATGTTAACATATTAATATATATAATTGTGGAAAGTGACTCATATAGTGGTGCAAAATGACTCTAACATGGTGAAAAGTGACTTACATAGTTGATTAGAACCAAAATGGAACAAAACTATCTGTATGAAAGTGGAACTAATAGGTGGTAAAAGGATATCAAATTGTATGTATATGAGCATGTACATGATGTTAACATGTTAATTGTATCAATATATGGTGGCAAGTGACTCTTATAGGGTTCAAAGTGACTCTAATACTACATACATGGTTGATTAGAGCCAAAATGTGGTAAAAAATTAACTTGTATGAAAGTGGTATTAAGGCGGTAAAAGAATGTGAAATTGGATGTATATGATGTTAACATGTTAATTGTTGTATATATGGTGGAAACTGGCTCTTATAGGGTGCAAAGTGACTCTATATATGGTGAAAAGTGACTTACATGGTTGATTAGAACCAAATGTGGAACAAAATTCACCTGTATGAAAGTGGAACTAATAGGTGGTAAAAGGATGTCAATTGGATGTATATGATTTAACATGTTAATTATACATCTAGATTGTGGAAAGTGACTCATATAGGGTGCAAAATGACTCTAACATGGTGAAAAGTGACTTACATGGTTAATTAGAACTAAAATGTGGACCAAAATTGACTTGTATGAATGTGGCACTAAGAGGTTGTAAAAGGATTTCTAATTGCATGTACATGATGTTAACATTTTAATTGTACAATATATGATGGCAAGTGACTCTTATAAGGTGCAAATTGACTATAATATGTCGAGAAGTCACTTACATGATTGATTAGTGCCAAAATGTGGCCCAAAATTGACTTGTAGGAAAGGGGGAACCAGAGGTGGTTAAAGGATCTAATTGCATGTACATGAGTTAAGATGTTAATTGTATCAATATATGGGGAAAGTGACTCTTATAGGGTACAAAGTGACTCTAAGATGGTGAAAAGTGAATTATATGGTTGATTAGAGCCAAAAGTGGAATAAAATTAATTGTATGAAAGTGACATTAATAGGTGGTAAAAGGATGTCAAATTGGTGTATATGATGTTAACATGTTAATTGTTGTATATATGTGGAAAGTGACCCTTATAGCATGCAAAGTGACTCTAATATGGTGAAAAGTGACTTACATGGTT
>NW_027418063.1:0-61943 GCF_009905375.1 Apium graveolens
GTACATGATGTTAACATGTTAATTGTACCGATATATGATGGCAAGTGACTCTTATAAGGTGCAAATTGACTATAATATGGTGAGAAGTCACTTACATGATTGATTAGTGCCAAAATGTAGCCCAAAATTGACTTGTAGGAAAGGGGGTACCAAGAGATGGTTAAAGGATGTCTAATTGCAGTACATGATGTTAACATGATAATTGTATCAATATATGGGGAAAGGGACTCTTATAGGGTACAAAGTGACTCTAATATGGTGAAAAGTGACTTATATGGTTGATTAGAGCCAAAATGTGGAATAAAATTAACTTGTATGAAAGTGACATTAATAGGCGGTAAAAGAATGTCAATTGGATGTATATGATATTAACATGTTAATGTTGTATATATGGTGGAAGGTGACTCTATAGAATGCAAAGTGACTCTAATACGGTGAAAAGTGACGTACATGGTTGATTAGAACCAAAATGTGGAACAAAGTTGACTTTGTATGAAAGTGGAAAAATAGGTGGTAAAAGAAAGTCAAATTGGATGTATGTGATGTTAACATGTTAATTATACATATAGATTGTGGAAAGTGACTCATATAGGGTGCAAAATGACCCTAACATGGTGAAAAGTGACATACATGGTTAATTAGAACCAAAATGTGGACCAAAATTGACTTGTATGAATGTGGCACTAAGAAGTTGTAAAAGGATTTCTAATTGCATGTACATGATGTTAACATGTTAATTGTTCCAATATATGATGGCAAGTGACTCTTATAAGGTGCAAAGTGACTCTAATATGGTGAGAAGTGACTTACATGATTGATTAGTGCCAAAATGTGGCCCAAAATTGACTTGTAAGAAAGGGGGTCCCAAGAGGTGGTTAAAGGATTTCTAATTGCATGTACATGATGTTACATGTTAATTGTATCAATATATGATGGCAAGTGACTCTTATATGGTGAAAAGTGACTCTATATTGTGAAAAGTGACTTACATGGTTGATTAGAACCAAAATGTGGAACAAAATTCAACTGTATGAAAGTGGAACTAATAGGCGGTAAAAGGATGTGAAATTGGATGTATATGATGTTAACATGTTAATTGTTGTATATATGGTGGAAAGTGGCTTTTATAGGGTGCAAAGTGGACTCTAATATGGTGAAAAGTGACTTACATGGTTGATTAGAACCAAAATGTGGAACAAAATTCACCTGTATAAAAGTGGAACTAATAGGTGGTATGTATAATTAACATGTTAACATCATATACATCCAATTGACTTGTATGAATGTGGCACTAAGAGGTTGTAAAAGGATTTCTAATTGCATGTACATGATGTTAACATGTTAATTGTACCGATATATGATGGCAAGTGACTCTTATAAGGTGCAAATTGACTATAATATGGTGAGAAGTCACTTACATGATTGATTAGTGCCAAAATGTAGCCCAAAATTGACTTGTAGGAAAGGGGGTACCAAGAGATGGTTAAAGGATGTCTAATTGCATGTACATGATGTTAACATGATAATTGTATCAATATATGGGGAAAGGGACTCTTATAGGGTACAAAGTGACTCTAATATGGTGAAAAGTGACTTATATGGTTGATTAGAGCCAAAATGTGGAATAAAATTAACTTGTATGAAAGTGACATTAATAGGCGGTAAAAGAATGTCAAATTGGATGTATATGATATTAACATGTTAATTGTTGTATATATGGTGGAAGGTGACTCTTATAGAATGCAAAGTGACTCTAATACGGTGAAAAGTGACGTACATGGTTGATTAGAACCAAAATGTGGAACAAAGTTGACTTATATGAAAGTGGAACAATAGGTGGTAAAAGAAAGTCAAATTGGATGTATGTGATGTTAACATGTTAATTATACATATAGATTGTGGAAAGTGACTCATATAGGGTGCAAAATGACTCTAACATGGTGAAAAGTGACATACATGGTTAATTAGAACCAAAATGTGGACCAAAATTGACTTGTATGAATGTGGCACTAAGAGGTTGTAAAAGGATTTCTAATTGCATGTACATGATGTTAACATGTTAATTGTACCGATATATGATGGCAAGTGACTCTTATAAGGTGCAAATTGACTATAATATGGTGAGAAGTCACTTACATGATTGATTAGTGCCAAAATATGGCCCAAAATTGACTTGTAGGAAAGGGGGTACCAAGAGGTGGTTAAAGGATGTCTAATTGCGTGTACATGATGTTAACATATTAATTGTATCAATATATGGTGGCAAGTGACTCTTATATGGTGCAAAGTGACTCTAATATGGTGAAAAGTGACTTACATGGTTGATTAGAGCCAAAATGTGGTACAAAATTAACTTGTATGAAAGTGGCATTAATAGGCGGTAAAAGTATGTGAAATTGGATATATATGATGTTAACATGTTAATTGTTGTATATATGGTGGAAAGTGGCTCTTATAGGGTGCAAAGTGACTCTAATATGGGGAAAAGTGACTTACATGGTTGATTAGAACCAAAATGTAGAACAAAATTCACCTGTATGAAAGTGGAACTAATAGGTGGTAAAAGGATGTAAAATTGGATGTATATGATGTTAACATGTTAATTATACATATAGATTATGGAAAGTGACTCATATAGGGTGCAAAATGACTCTAACAAGGTGAAAAGTGACATACATGGTTAATTAGAACCAAAATGTGGACCAAAATTGACTTGTATGAATGTTGCACTAAGAGGTTGTAAAAGGATTTCTAATTGCATGTACATGATGTTAACATGTTAATTGTTCCAATATATGATGGCAAGTGACTCTTATAAGGTGCAAAGTGACTCTAATATGGTGAGAAGTGACTTACATGATTGATTAGTGCCAAAATGTGGCCCAAAATTGACTTGTAAGAAAGGGGGTCCCAAGAGGTGGTTAAAGGATTTCTAATTGCATGTACATGATGTTACATGTTAATTGTATCAATATATGATGGCAAGTGACTCTTATATGGTGAAAAGTGACTCTAATATGGTGAAAAGTGACTTACATGGTTGATTAGAACCAAAATGTGGAACAAAATTCAACTGTATGAAAGTGGAACTAATAGGCGGTAAAAGGATGTGAAATTGGATGTATATGATGTTAACATGTTAATTGTTGTATATATGGTGGAAAGTGGCTTTTATAGGGTGCAAAGTGACTCTAATATGGTGAAAAGTGACTTACATGGTTGATTAGAACCAAAATGTGGAACAAAATTCACCTGTATAAAAGTGGAACTAATAGGTGGTATGTATAATTAACATGTTAACATCATATACATCCAATTGACTTGTATGAATCTGGCACTAAGAGGTTGTAAAAGGATTTCTAATTGCATGTACATGATGTTAACATGTTAATTGTACCGATATATGATGGCAAGTGACTCTTATAAGGTGCAAATTGACTATAATATGGTGAGAAGTCACTTACATGATTGATTAGTGCCAAAATGTAGCCCAAAATTGACTTGTAGGAAAGGGGGTACCAAGAGATGGTTAAAGGATGTCTAATTGCATGTACATGATGTTAACATGATAATTGTATCAATATATGGGGAAAGGGACTCTTATAGGGTACAAAGTGACTCTAATATGGTGAAAAGTGACTTATATGGTTGATTAGAGCCAAAATGTGGAATAAAATTAACTTGTATGAAAGTGACATTAATAGGCGGTAAAAGAATGTCAAATTGGATGTATATGATATTAACATGTTAATTGTTGTATATATGGTGGAAGGTGACTCTTATAGAATGCAAAGTGACTCTAATACGGTGAAAAGTGACGTACATGGTTGATTAGAACCAAAATGTGGAACAAAGTTGACTTGTATGAAAGTGGAACAATAGGTGGTAAAAGAAAGTCAAATTGGATGTATGTGATGTTAACATGTTAATTATACATATAGATTGTGGAAAGTGACTCATATAGGGTGCAAAATGACTCTAACATGGTGAAAAGTGACATACATGGTTAATTAGAACCAAAATGTGGACCAAAATTGACTTGTATGAATGTGGCACTAAGAGGTTGTAAAAGGATTTCTAATTGCATGTACATGATGTTAACATGTTAATTGTACCGATATATGATGGCAAGTGACTCTTATAAGGTGCAAATTGACTATAATATGGTGAGAAGTCACTTACATGATTGATTAGTGCCAAAATGTGGCCCGAAATTGACTTGTATGAAAGGGGGTACCAAGAGGTGGTTAAAGGATGTCTAATTGCATGTACATGATGTTAACATGATAATTGTATCAATATATGGGGAAAGTGACTCTTATAGGGAACAAAGTGACTCTAATATGGTGAAAAGTGACTTATATGGTTGATTAGAGCCAAAATGTGGAATAAAATTAACTTGTATGAAAGTGACATTAATAGGCGGTAAAAGGATGTCAAATTGGATGTATATGATATTAACATGTTAATTGTTGTATATATGGGGGAAGGTGACTCTTATAGAATGCAAAGTGACTCTAATACGGTGAAAAGTGACGTACATGGTTGATTAGAACCAAAATGTGGAACAAAGTTGACTTGTATGAAAGTGGAATAATAGGTGGTAAAAGAAAGTCAAATTGGATGTATGTGATGTTAACATGTTAATTATACATATAGATTGTGGAAAGTGACTCATATAGGGTGCAAAATGACTCTAACATGGTGAAAAGTGACATACATGGTTAATTAGAACCAAAATGTGGACCAAAATTGACTTGTATGAATGTGGCACTAAGAGGTTGTAAAAGGATTTCTAATTGCATGTACATGATGTTAACATGTTAATTGTACCGATATATGATGGCAAGTGACTCTTATAAGGTGCAAATTGACTATAATATGGTGAGAAGTCACTTACATGATTGATTAGTGCCAAAATGTGGCCCAAAATTGACTTGTAGGAAAGGGGGTACCAAGAGGTGGTTAAAGGATGTCTAATTGCATATACATGATGTTAACATGATAATTGTATCAATATATGGGGAAAGTGACTCTTATAGGGTACAAAGTGACTCTAATATGGTGAAAAGTGACTTATATGGTTGATTAGAGCCAAAATGTGGAATAAAATTAACTTGTATGAAAGTGACATTAATAGGTGGTAAAAGGATGTCAAATTGGATGTATATGATATTAACATATTAATTGTTGTATATATGGTGGAAGGTGACTCTTATAGAATGCAAAGTGACTCTAATACGGTGAAAAGTGACGTACATGGTTGATTAGAACCAAAATGTGGAACAAAGTTGACGTGTATGAAAGTGGAACAATAGGTGGTAAAAGAAAGTCAAATTGGATGTATGTGATGTTAACATGTTAATTATACATATAGATTGTGGAAAGTGACTCATATAGGGTGCAAAATGACCCTAACATGGTGAAAAGTGACATACATGGTTAATTAGAACCAAAATGTGGACCAAAATTGACTTGTATGAATGTGGCACTAAGAGGTTGTAAAAGGATTTCTAATTGCTTGTACATGATGTTAACATGCTAATGGTTCCAATATATGATGGCAAGTGACTCTTATAAGGTGCAAAGTGACTCTAATATGGTGAGAAGTCACTTACATGATTGATTAGTGTCAAAATGTGGCCCAAAATTGACTTGTAAGAAAGGGGGTCCCAAGAGGTGGTTAAAGGATGTCTAATTGCATGTACATGATGTTAACATGTTAATTGTATCAATATATGGTGGCAAGTGACTCTTATATGGTGCAAAGTGACTCTAATATGGTGAAAAGTGACTTACATGGTTGATTAGAGCCAAAATGTGGTACAAAATTAACTTGTATGAAAGTGGCATTAATAGGCGGTAAAAGTATGTGAAATTGGATGTATATGATGTTAACATGTTAATTGTTGTATATATGGTGGAAAGTGGCTCTTATAGGGTGCAAAGTGACTCTAATATGAGGAAAAGTGACTTACATGGTTGATTAGAACCAAAATGTAGAACAAAATTCACCTGTATGAAAGTGGAACTAATAGGTGGTAAAAGGATGTAAAATTGGATGTATATGATGTTAACATGTTAATTATACATATAGATTATGGAAAGTGACTCATATAGGGTGCAAAATGACTCTAACATGGTGAAAAGTGACTTACATGGTTAATTAGAACTAAAATTTGGACCAAAATTGACTTGTATGAATGTGGCACTAAGAGGTTGTAAAAGGATTTCTAATTGCATGTACATGATGTTAACATGTTAATTGTACCGATATATGATGGCAAGTGACTCTTATAAGGTGCAAATTGACTATAATATGGTGAGAAGTCACTTACATGATTGATTAGTGCCAAAATGTGGCCCAAAATTGACTTGTAGGAAAGGGGGTACCAAGAGGTGGTTAAAGGATGTCTAATTGCATGTACATGATGTTAACATGATAATTGTATCAATATATGGGGAAAGTGACTCTTATAGGGTACAAAGTGACTCTAATATGGTGAAAAGTGACTTATATGGTTGATTAGAGCCAAAATGTGGAATAAAATTAACTTGTATGAAAGTGACATTAATAGGCGGTAAAAGGATGTCAAATTGGATGTATATGATATTAACATGTTAATTGTTGTATATATGGGGGAAGGTGACTCTTATAGAATGCAAAGTGACTCTAATACGGTGAAAAGTGACGTACATGGTTGATTAGAACCAAAATGTGGAACAAAGTTGACTTGTATGAAAGTGGAACAATAGGTGGTAAAAGAAAGTCAAATTGGATGTATGTGATGTTAACATGTTAATATACATATAGATTGTGGAAAGTGACTCATATAGGGTGCAAAATGACTCTAACATGGTGAAAAGTGACATACATGGTTAATTAGAACCAAAATGTGGACCAAAATTGACTTGTATGAATGTGACACTAAGAGGTTGTAAAAGGATTTCTAATTGCATGTACATGATGTTAACATGTTAATTGTACCGATATATGATGGCAAGTGACTCTTATAAGGTGCAAATTGACTATAATATGGTGAGAAGTCACTTACATGATTGATTAGTGCCAAAATGTGGCCCAAAATTGACTTGTAGGAAAGGGGGTACCAAGAGGTGGTTAAAGGATGTCTAATTGCATGTACATGATGTTAACATGATAATTGTATCAATATATGGGGAAAGTGACTCTTATAGGCTACAAAGTGACTCTAATATGGTGAAAAGTGACTTATATGGTTGATTAGAGCCAAAATGTGGAATAAAATTAACTTGTATGAAAGTGATATTAATAGGTGGTAAAAGGATGTCAAATTGGATGTATATGATGTTAACATGTTAATTGTTGTATATATGGTGGAAGGTGACTCTTATAGAATGCAAAGTGACTCTAATATGGTGAAAAGTGATGTACATGGTTGATTAGAACCAAAATGTGGAACAAAGTTGACCTGTATGAAAGTGGAACAATAGGTGGTAAAAGAAAGTCAAATTGGATGTATGTGATGTTAACATGTTAATTATACATATAGATTGTGGAAAGTGACTCATATAGGGTGCAAAATGACTCTAACATGGTGAAAAGTGACATACATGGTTAATTAGAACCAAAATGTGGACCAAAATTGACTTGTATGAATGTGGCACTAAGAGGTTGTAAAAGGATTTCTAATTGCATGTACATGATGTTAACATGTTAATTGTTCCAATATATGATGGCAAGTGACTCTTATAAGGTCCAAAGTGACTCTAATATGGTGAGAAGTCACTACATGATTGATTAGTGCCAAAATGTGGCCCAAAATTGACTTGTAAGAAAGGGGGTCCCAAGAGGTGGTTAAAGGATGTCTAATTGCATGTACATGATGTTAACATGTTAATTGTATCAATATATGGTGGCAAGTGACTCTTATATGGTGCAAAGTGACTCTAATATGGTGAAAAGTGACTTACAAGGTTGATTAGAGCCAAAATGTGGTACAAAATTAACTTGTATGAAAGTGGCATTAATAGGCGGTAAAAGCATGTGAAATTGGATGTATATGTTTACATGTTAATTGTTGTATATATGGTGGAAAGTGGCTCTTATAGGGTGCAAAGTGACTCTAATATGGTGAAAAGTGACTTACATGGTTGATTAGAACCAAAATGTGGAACAAAATTCAACTGTATGAAAGTGGAACTAATAGGCGGTAAAAGGATGTGAAATTGGATGTATATGATGTTAACATGTTAATTATTGTATATATGGTGGAAAGTGGCTTTTATAGGGTGCAAAGTGACTCTAATATGGTGAAAAGTGACTTACATGGTTGATTAGAACCAAAATGTGGAACAAAATTCACCTGTATAAAAGTGGAACTAATAGGTGGTAAAAAGATGTCAAATTGGATGTATATGATGTTAACATGTTAATTATACATATAGATTGTGGAAAGTGACTCATATAGGGTGCAAAATGACTCTAACATGGTGAAAAGTGACATACATGGTTAATTAGATCTAAAATTTGGACCAAAATTGACTTGTATGAATGTGGCACTAAGAGGTTGTAAAAGATTTCTAATTGCATGTACATGATGTTAACATGTTAATTGTACCGATATATGATGGCAAGTGACTCTTATAAGGTGCAAATTGACTATAATATGGTGAGAAGTCACTTATATTATTGAATAGTGCCAAAATGTGGCCCAAAATTGACTTGTAGGAAAGGGGGTACCAAGAGGTGGTTAAAGGATGTCTAATTGCATGTACATGATGTTAACATGATAATTGTATCAATATATGGGGAAAGTGACTCTTATAGGGTACAAAGTGACTCTAATATGGTGAAAAGTGACTTATATGGTTGATTAGAGCTAAAATGTGGAATAAAATTAACTTGTATGAAAGTGACATTAATAGGTGGTAAAAGGATGTCAAATTGGATGTATATGATATTAACATGTTAATTGTTGTATATATGGTGGAAGGTGACTCTTATAGAATGCAAAGAGACTCTAATACGGTGAAAAGTGACGTACATGGTTGATTAGAACCAAAATGTGGAACAAAGTTGACTTGTATGAAAGTGGAACAATAGGTGGTAAAAGAAAGTCAAATTGGATGTATGTGATGTTAACATGTTAATATACATATAGATTGTGGAAAGTGACTCATATAGGGTGCAAAATGACTCTAACATGGTGAAAAGTGACATACATGGTTAATTAGAACCAAAATGTGGACCAAAATTGACTTGTATGAATGTGACACTAAGAGGTTGTAAAAGGATTTCTAATTGCATGTACATGATGTTAACATGTTAATTGTACCGATATATGATGGCAAGTGACTCTTATAAGGTGCAAATTGACTACAATATGGTGAGAAGTCACTTACATGATTGATTAGTGCCAAAATGTGGACCAAAATTGACTTGTATGAATATGGCACTAAGAGGTTGTAAAAGGATTTCTAATTGCATGTACATGATGTTAACATGTTAATTGTTCCAATATATGATGGCAAGTGACTCTTATAAGGTGCAAAGTGACTCTAATATGGTGAGAAGTGACTTACATGATTGATTAGTGCCAAAATGTGGCCCAAAATTGACTTGTAAGAAAGGGGGTCCCAAGAGGTGGTTAAAGGATGACTAATTGCATGTACATGATGTTAACATGTTAATTGTATCAATATATGGTGGCAAGTGACTCTTATATGGTGAAAAGTGACTCTAATATGATGAAAAGTGACTTACATGGTTGATTAGAACCAAAATGTGGAACAAAATTCAACTGTATGAAAGTGGAACTAATAGGCGGTAAGAGGATGTGAAATTGGATGTATATGATGTTAACATGTTAATTGTTGTATATATGGTGGAAAGTGGCTTTTATAGGGTGCAAAGTGACTCTAATATGATGAAAAGTGACTTACATGGTTGATTAGAACCAAAATGTGGAACAAAATTCACCTGTATAAAAGTGGAACTAATAGGTGGTAAAAAGATGTCAAATTGGATGTATATGATGTTAACATGTTAATTATACATATAGATTGTGGAAAGTGACTCATATAGGGTGCAAAATGACTCTAACATGGTGAAAAGTGACTTACATGATTAATTAGAACGAAAATGTGGACCAAAATTGACTTGTATGAATGTGGCACTAAGAGGTAGTAAAAGGATTTCTAATTGCATGTACATGATGTTAACATGTTAATTGTTCCAATATATGATGGCAAGTGACTCTTATAAGGTGCAAATTGACTCTAATATGGTGAGAAGTCACTTACATGATTGATTAGTGCAAAAATGTGGCCCAAAATTGACTTGTAAGAAAGGGGGTACCAAGAGGTGGTTAAAGGATGTCTAATTGCATGTACATGATGTTAACATGTTAATTGTATCAATATATGGTGGCAAGTGACTCTTATATGGTGCAAAGTGACTCTAATATGGTGAAAAGTGACTTACATGGTTGATTAGAGCCAAAATGTGGTACAAAAGTAACTTGTATGAAAGTGGCATTAATAGGCGGTAATAGGATGTGAAATTGGATGTATATGATGTTACCATGTTAATTGTTGTATATATGGTGGAAAGGGACTCTTATAGAATGCAAAGTGACTCTAATATGGTGAAAAGTGACTTACATGGTTGATAAGAGGCAAAATGTGGAACAAAATTCACCTGTATAAAAGTGGAACTAATAGGTGGTAAAAAGATGTCAAATTGGATGTATATGATGTTAACATGTTAATTATACATATATATTGTGGAAAGTGACTCATATAGGGTGCAAAATGACTCTAACATGGTGAAAAGTGACTTACATGGTTAATTAGAACTAAAATGTGGACCAATATTGACTTGTATGAATGTGGCACTAAGAGATTGTAAAAGGATTTCTAATTGCGTGTACATGATGTTAACATGTTAATTGTACCAATATATGATGGCAAGTGACTCTTATAAGGTGCAAATTGACTATAATATGGTGAAAAGTCACTTACATGATTTGATTAGTGCCAAAATGTGGCCCAAAATTGACTTGTAGGAAAGGGGGTTCCAAGAGGTGGTTAAAGGATGTCTAATTGCATGTACATGATGTTAACATGTTAATTGTATCAATATATCGGGAAAGTGACTCTTATAGGGTACAAAGTGACTCTAATATGGTGAAAAGTGACTTATATGGTTGATTAGAGCTAAAATGTGGAATAAAATTAACTTGTATGAAAGTGACATTAATAGGTGGTAAAAGGATGTCAAATTGGATGTATATGATATTAACATGTTAATTGTTGTATATATGGTGGAAGGTGACTCTTATAGAATGCAAAGAGACTCTAATACGGTGAAAAGTGACGTACATGGTTGATTAGAACCAAAATGTGGAACAAAGTTGACTTGTATGAAAGTGGAACAATAGGTGGTAAAAGAAAGTCAAATTGGATGTATGTGATGTTAACATGTTAATATACATATAGATTGTGGAAAGTGACTCATATAGGGTGCAAAATGACTCTAACATGGTGAAAAGTGACATACATGGTTAATTAGAACCAAAATGTGGACCAAAATTGACTTGTATGAATGTGACACTAAGAGGTTGTAAAAGGATTTCTAATTGCATGTACATGATGTTAACATGTTAATTGTACCGATATATGATGGCAAGTGACTCTTATAAGGTGCAAATTGACTACAATATGGTGAGAAGTCACTTACATGATTGATTAGTGCCAAAATGTGGACCAAAATTGACTTGTATGAATATGGCACTAAGAGGTTGTAAAAGGATTTCTAATTGCATGTACATGATGTTAACATGTTAATTGTTCCAATATATGATGGCAAGTGACTCTTATAAGGTGCAAAGTGACTCTAATATGGTGAGAAGTGACTTACATGATTGATTAGTGCCAAAATGTGGCCCAAAATTGACTTGTAAGAAAGGGGGTCCCAAGAGGTGGTTAAAGGATGACTAATTGCATGTACATGATGTTAACATGTTAATTGTATCAATATATGGTGGCAAGTGACTCTTATATGGTGAAAAGTGACTCTAATATGATGAAAAGTGACTTACATGGTTGATTAGAACCAAAATGTGGAACAAAATTCAACTGTATGAAAGTGGAACTAATAGGCGGTAAGAGGATGTGAAATTGGATGTATATGATGTTAACATGTTAATTGTTGTATATATGGTGGAAAGTGGCTTTTATAGGGTGCAAAGTGACTCTAATATGATGAAAAGTGACTTACATGGTTGATTAGAACCAAAATGTGGAACAAAATTCACCTGTATAAAAGTGGAACTAATAGGTGGTAAAAAGATGTCAAATTGGATGTATATGATGTTAACATGTTAATTATACATATAGATTGTGGAAAGTGACTCATATAGGGTGCAAAATGACTCTAACATGGTGAAAAGTGACTTACATGATTAATTAGAACGAAAATGTGGACCAAAATTGACTTGTATGAATGTGGCACTAAGAGGTAGTAAAAGGATTTCTAATTGCATGTACATGATGTTAACATGTTAATTGTTCCAATATATGATGGCAAGTGACTCTTATAAGGTGCAAATTGACTCTAATATGGTGAGAAGTCACTTACATGATTGATTAGTGCAAAAATGTGGCCCAAAATTGACTTGTAAGAAAGGGGGTACCAAGAGGTGGTTAAAGGATGTCTAATTGCATGTACATGATGTTAACATGTTAATTGTATCAATATATGGTGGCAAGTGACTCTTATATGGTGCAAAGTGACTCTAATATGGTGAAAAGTGACTTACATGGTTGATTAGAGCCAAAATGTGGTACAAAAGTAACTTGTATGAAAGTGGCATTAATAGGCGGTAATAGGATGTGAAATTGGATGTATATGATGTTACCATGTTAATTGTTGTATATATGGTGGAAAGGGACTCTTATAGAATGCAAAGTGACTCTAATATGGTGAAAAGTGACTTACATGGTTGATAAGAGGCAAAATGTGGAACAAAATTCACCTGTATAAAAGTGGAACTAATAGGTGGTAAAAGATGTCAAATTGGATGTATATGATGTTAACATGTTAATTATACATATATATTGTGGAAAGTGACTCATATAGGGTGCAAAATGACTCTAACATGGTGAAAAGTGACTTACATGGTTAATTAGAACTAAAATGTGGACCAATATTGACTTGTATGAATGTGGCACTAAGAGATTGTAAAAGGATTTCTAATTGCGTGTACATGATGTTAACATGTTAATTGTACCAATATATGATGGCAAGTGACTCTTATAAGGTGCAAATTGACTATAATATGGTGAAAAGTCACTTACATGATTTGATTAGTGCCAAAATGTGGCCCAAAATTGACTTGTAGGAAAGGGGGTTCCAAGAGGTGGTTAAAGGATGTCTAATTGCATGTACATGATGTTAACATGTTAATTGTATCAATATATCGGGAAAGTGACTCTTATAGGGTACAAAGTGACTCTAATATGGTGAAAAGTGACTTATATGGTTGATTAGAGCCAAAATTTGGAATAAAATTAACTTGTATGAAAGTGACATTAATAGGTGGTAAAAGGATGTCAAATTGGATGTATATGATGTTAACATGTTAATTGTTGTATATATGGTGGAAGGTGACTCTTATAGAATGCAAAGTGACTCTAATATGGTGAAAAGTGACGTACATGGTTGATTAGAACCAAAATGTGCAACAAAGTTGACCTGTATGAAAGTGGAACTAATAGGTGGTAAAAGAAAGTCAAATTGGATGTATGTGATGTTAACATGTTAATTATACATATAGATTGTGGAAAGTGACTCATATAGGGTGCAAAATGACTCTAACGTGGTGAAAAGTGACATACATGGTTAATAAGAACCAAAATGTGGACCAAAATTTACTTGTATGAATGTGGCACTAAGAGGTTGTAAAAGGATTTCTAATTGCATGTACATGATGTTAACATGTTAATTGTTCCAATATATGATGGCAAGTGACTCTTATAAGGTGCAAAGTGACTCTAATATGGTGAGAAGTCACTTACATGATTGATTAGTGCCAAAATGTGACCCAAAATTGACTTGTAAGAAAGGGGGTCCCAAGAGGTGGGTAAAGGATATCAAATTGCATGTACATGATGTTAACATGTTAATTGTATCAATATATGGTGGCAAGTGACTCTTATATGGTGCAAAGTGACTCTAATATGGTGAAAAGTGACTTACATGGTTGATTAGAGCCAAAATGTGGTACAAAATTAACTTGTATGAAAGTGGCATTAATAGGCGGTAAAAGGATGTGAAATTGGATGTATATGATGTTAACATGTTAATTGTTGTATATATGGTGGAAAGTGGCTCTTATAGGGTGCAGAATGACTCTAATATGGTGAAAAGTGACTTACATGGTTGATTAGAACCAAATGTGGAACAAAATTCACCTGTATGAAAGTGGAACTAATAGGTGGTAAAAGAATGTAAAATTGGATGTATATGATGTTAACATGTTAATTATAAATATAGATTTTGGAAAGTGACTCATATAGGGTGCAAAATTACTCTAACATGGTGAAAAGTGACTTACATGGTTAATTAGAACCAAAATGTGGACCAAAATTGACTTGTATGAATGTGGCACTAAGAGGTTGTAAAAGGATTTCTAATTGCATGTACATGATGTTAACATGTTAATTGTACCGATATATGATGGCGAGTGACTCTTATAAGGTGCAAATTGACTATAATACGGTGAGAACTCACTTACATGATTGATTAGTGCCAAATGTGGCCCAAAATTGACTTGTAGGAAAGGGGGTACCAAGAGGTGGTTAAAGGATGTCTAATTGCATGTACATGATGTTAACATGTTAATTGTATCAATATTTGGAGGCAAGTGACTCTTATATTGTGCAAAGTGACTCTAATATTGTGAAAAGTGACTTACATGGTTGATTAGAGCCAAAATGTGGTACAAAATTAACTTGTATGAAAGTGGCATTAATAGGCGGTAAAAGGATGTGAAATTGGATGTATATGATGTTAACATGTTAATTGTTGTATATATGGTGGAAAGTGGCTCTTATAGGGTGCAGAATGACTATAATATGGTGAAAAGTGACTTACATGGTTGATTAGAACCAAAATGTGGAACAAAATTCACCTGTATGAAAGTGGAACTAATAGGTGATAAAAGGATGTCAAATTGGATTTATATGATGTTAACATGTTAATTATACATATATATTGTGGAAAGTGACTCATATAGGGTGCAAAATGACTCTAACATGGTGAAAAGTGACTTACATGGTTAATTAGAACTAAAATGTGGACCAATATTGACTTGTATGAATGTGGCACTAAGAGATTGTAAAAGGATTTCTAATTGTGTGTACATGATGTTAACATGTTAATTGTACAAATATATGATGGCAAGTGACTCTTATAAGGTGCAAATTGACTATAATATGGTGAAAAGTCACTTACATGATTTGATTAGTGCCAAAATGTGGCCCAAAATTGACTTGTAGGAAAGGGGGTACCAAGAGGTGGTTAAAGGATGTCTAATTGCATGTACATGATGTTAACATGTTAATTGTATCAATATATCGGGAAAGTGACTCTTATAGGGCACAAAGTGACTCTAATATGGTGAAAAGTGACTTATATGGTTGATTAGAGCCAAAATTTGGAATAAAATTAACTTGTATGAAAGTGACATTAATAGGTGGTAAAAGGATGTCAAATTGGATGTATATGATGTTAACATGTTAATTGTTGTATATATGGTGGAAGGTGACTCTTATGGAATGCAAAGTGACTCTAATATGGTGAAAAGTGACGTACATGGTTGATTAGAACCAAAATGTGCAACAAAGTTGACCTGTATGAAAGTGGAACTAATAGGTGGTAAAAGAAAGTCAAATTGGATGTATGTGATGTTAACATGTTAATTATACATATAGATTGTGGAAAGTGACTCATATAGGGTGCAAAATGACTCAAACGTGGTGAAAAGTGACATACATGGTTAATAAGAACCAAAATGTGGACCAAAATTTACTTGTATGAATGTGGCACTAAGAGGTTGTAAAAGGATTTCTAATTGCATGTACATGATGTTAACATGTTAATTGTTCCAATATATGATGGCAAGTGACTCTTATAAGGTGCAAAGTGACTCTAATATGGTGAGAAGTCACTTACATGATTGATTAGTGCCAAAATGTGACCCAAAATTGACTTGTAAGAAAGGGGGTCCCAAGAGGTGGGTAAAGGATATCTAATTGCATGTACATGATGTTAACATGTTAATTGTATCAATATATGGTGGCAAGTGACTCTTATATGGTGCAAAGTGACTCTAATATGGTGAAAAGTGACTTACATGGTTGATTAGAGCCAAAATGTGGTACAAAATTAACTTGTATGAAAGTGGCATTAATAGGCGGTAAAAGGATGTGAAATTGGATGTATATGATGTTAACATGTTAATTGTTGTATATATGGTGGAAAGTGGCTCTTATAGGGTGCAGAATGACTCTAATATGGTGAAAAGTGACTTACATGGTTGATTAGAACCAAAATGTGGAACAAAATTCACCTGTATGAAAGTGGAACTAATAGGTGGTAAAAGGATGTAAAATTGGATGTATATGATGTTAACATGTTAATTATAAATATAGATTTTGGAAAGTGACTCATATAGGGTGCAAAATTACTCTAACATGGTGAAAAGTGACTTACATGGTTAATTAGAACCAAAATGTGGACCAAAATTGACTTGTATGAATGTGGCACTAAGAGGTTGTAAAAGGATTTCTAATTTCATGTACATGATGTTAACATGTTAATTGTACCGATATATGATGGCGAGTGACTCTTATAAGGTGCAAATTGACTATAATACGGTGAGAACTCACTTGCATGATTGATTAGTGCCAAAATGTGGCCCAAAATTGACTTGTAGGAAAGGGGGTACCAAGAGGTGGTTAAAGGATGTCTAATTGCATGTACATGATGTTAACATGTTAATTGTATCAATATTTGGAGGCAAGTGACTCTTATATTGTGCAAAGTCACTCTAATATTGTGAAAAGTGACTTACATGGTTGATTAGAGCCAAAATGTGGTACAAAATTAACTTGTATGAAAGTGGCATTAATAGGCGGTAAAAGGATGTGAAATTGGATGTATATGATGTTAACATGTTAATTGTTGTATATATGGTGGAAAGTGGCTCTTATAGGGTGCAGAATGACTATAATATGGTGAAAAGTGACTTACATGGTTGATTAGAACCAAAATGTGGAACAAAATTCACCTGTATGAAAGTGGAACTAATAGGTGGTAAAAGGATGTAAAATTGGATGTATATGATGTTAACATGTTAATTATAAATATAGATTGTGGAAAGTGACTCATATAGGGTGCAAAATTACTCTAACATGGTGAAAAGTGACTTACATGGTTAATTAGAACCAAAATGTGGACCAAAATTGATTTGTATGAATGTGGCACTAAGAGGTTGTAAAAGGATTTCTAATTGCATGTACATGATGTTAACATGTTAATTGTACCGATATATGATGGCGAGTGACTATTATAAGGTGCAAATTGACTATAATACGGTGAGAACTCACTTACATGATTGATTAGTGCCAAAATGTGGCCCAAAATTGACTTGTAGGAAAGGGGGTACCAAGAGGTGGTTAAAGGATGTCTAATTACATGTACATGATGTTAACATATTAATTGTATCAATATATGGTGGCAAGTGACTCTTATATTGTGCAAAGTGACTCTAATATGGTGAAAAGTGACTTACATGGTTGATTAGAGCCAAAATGTGGTACAAAATTAACTTGTATGAAAGTGGCATTAATAGGCGGTAAAAGGATGTGAAATTGGATGTATATGATGTTAACATGTTAATTGTTGTATATATGGTGGCAAGTGGCTCTTATAGGGTGGAAAATGACTCTAATATGGTGAAAAGTGACTTACATGGTTGATTAGAACCAAAATGTGGAACAAAATTCACCTGTATGAAAGTGGAACTAATAAGTGGTAAAATGATGTAAAATTGGATGTATATGATGTTAACATGTTAATTATACATATAGATTGTGGAAAGTGACTCATATAGGGTGCAAAATTACTCTAACATGGTGAAAAGTGACTTACATGGTTAATTAGAACCAAAATGTGGACAAAAATTGACTTGTATGAATGTGGCACTAAGAAGTTGTAAAAGGATTTCTAATTGCATGTACATGCTGTTAACATGTTAATTGTACCAATATATGATGGCAAATGACTCTTATAAGGTGCAAATTGACTATAATATGGTGAGAAGTCACTTATATGATTGATTAGTGTCAAAATGTGGCCCAAAATTGACTTCTAGTAAAGGGGGTACCAAGAGGTGGTTAAAGGATGTCTAATTGCATGTACATGATGTTAACATGTTAATTGTATCAATATATGGAGGCAAGTGACTCTTATATGGTGCAAAGTGACTCTAATATGGTGAAAAGTGACTTACATGGTTGATTAGAGCCAAAATGTGGTACAAAATTAACTTGTATGAAAGTGGCATTAATAGGCGGTAAAAGGATGTGAAATTGGATGTATATGATGTTAACATCTTAATTGTTGTATATATGGTGGAAAGTGGCTCTTATAGGGTGGAAAATGACTCTTATATGGTGAAAAGTGACTTACATGGTTGATTAGAACCAAAATGTGGAACAAAATTCACCTGTATGAAAGTGGAACTAATAGGTGGTAAAAGGATGTCAAATTGGATGTATATGATGTTCACATGTTAATAATATAAATAGATTGTGGAAAGTGACTCATATAGGGTGCAAAATGACTCTAACATGGTGAAAAGTGACACATGGTTAATTAGAACCAAAATGTGGACCAAAATTCACTTGTATGAATGTGGCACTAAGGGGTAGTAAAATGATTTCTAATTGCATGTACATGATGTTAACATGTTAATTGTTCCAATATATGATGGCAAGTGACTCTTATAAGGTGCAAAGTGACTCTAATATGGTTAGAAGTCACTTACATGATTGATTAGTGCCAAAATGTGGCCCAAAATTGACTTGTAGGAAAGGGGGTACCAAGAGGTGGTTAGAGGATGTCTAATTGCATGTACATGATGTTAACATGTTAATTGTATCAATATTTGGAGGCAAGTGACTCTTATATGGTGCAAAGTGACTCTAATATGGTGAAAAGTGACTTACATGGTTGATTAGAGCCAAAATGTGGTACAAAATTAACTTGTATGAAAGTGGCATTAATAGGCGGTAAAAGGATGTGAAATTGGATGTATATGATGTTAACATGTTAATTGTTGTATATATGGTGGCAAGTGGCTCTTATAGGGTGCAAAATGACTCTAATATGGTGAAAAGTGACTTACATGGTTGATTAGAACCAAAATGTGGATCAAAATTCACCTGTATGAAAGTGGAACTAATAAGTGGTAAAATGATGTAAAATTGGATGTATATGATGTTAACATGTTAATTATACATATAGATTGTGGAAAGTGACTCATATAGGGTGCAAAATTACTCTAACATGGTGAAAAGTGACTTACATGGTTAATTAGAACCAAAATGTGGACCAAAATTGACTTGTATGAATGTGGCACAGGTTGTAAGAGGATTTCTAATTGCATGTACATGATGTTAACATGTTAATTGTACCAATATATGATGGCAAGTGACTCTTATAAGGTGCAAATTGACTATAATATGGTGAGAAGTCACTTACATGATTTGATTAGTGCCAAAATTTGGCCCAAAATTGACTTGTAGGAAAGGGGGTACCAAGAGGTGGTTAAAGGATATCTAATTGCATGTACATGATGTTAACATGTTAATTGTATCAATATATGGGGAAAGTGACTCTTATAGGGTACAAAGTGACTCTAATATGGTGAAAAGTGACTTATATGGTTGATTAGAGCCAAAATGTGGAATAAAATTAACTTGTATGAAAGTGACATTAATAGGTGGTAAAAGGATGTCAAATTGGATGTATATGATGTTAACATGTTAATTGTTGTATATATGGTGGAAGGTGACTCTTATAGAATGCAAAGTGACTCTAATATGGTGAAAAGTGACGTACATGGTTGATTAGAACTAAAATGTGCAACAAAATTTACCAGTATGAAAGTGGAACTAATAGGTGGTAAAAGAAAATCAAATTGGATGTATGTGATGTTAACATGTTAATTATACATATAGATTGTGGAAAGTGACTCATATAGGGTGCAAAATGACTCTAACATGGTGAAAAGTGACATACATGGTTAATTAGAACCAAAATGTGGACCAAAATTGACTTGTATGAATGTGGCACTAAGAGGTTGTAAAAGGATTTCTAATTGCATGCACATGATTTTAACATGTTAATTGTTCAAATATATAATGGCAAGTGACTCTTATAAGGTGCAAAGTGACTATAATATGGTGAGAAGTTACTTACATGATTGATTAGTGCCAAAATGTGGCCCAAATTGACTTGTAAGAAAGGGGGTCCCAAGAGGTGGTTAAAGGATGTCTAATTGCATGTACATGATGTTAACATGTTAATTGTATCAATATATGGTGGCAAGTGACTCTTATATGGTGCAAAGTGACTCTAATATGGTGAAAAGTGACTTACATGGTTGATTAGAGCCAAAATGTGGTACAAAATTAACTTGTATAAAAGTGGCATTAATAGGCGGTAAAAGGATGTGAAATTGGATGTATATGATGTTAACATGTTAATTGTTGTATATATGGTGGAAAGTGGCTCTTATAGGGTGCAAAATGACTCTAATATGGTGAAAAGTGACTTACATATTAGAACCAAAATGTGGAACAAAATTCACCTGTATGAAAGTGGAACTAATAGGTGGTAAAAGGATGTAAAATTGGATGTATATGATGTTAACATGTTAATTATACATATAGATTGTGGAAAGTGACTCATATAGGGTTCAAAATTACTCTAACATGGTGAAAAGTGACTTACATGGTTAATTAGAACCAAAATGTGGACCAAAATTGACTTGTATGAATGTGGCACTAAGAGGTTGTAAAAGGATTTCTAATTGCATGTACATGATGTTAACATGTTAATTGTACCGATATATGATGGCGAGTGACTCTTATAAGGTGCAAATTGACTATAATACGGTGAGAACTCACTTACATGATTGATTAGTGCCAAAATGTGGCCCAAAATTGACTTGTAGGAAAGGGGGTACCAAGAGGTGGTTAAAAGATGTCTAATTGCATGTACATGATGTTAACATATTAATTGTATCAATATATGGTGGCAAGTGACTCTTATATGGTGCAAAGTGACTCTAATATGGTGAAAAGTGACATACATGGTTGATTAGAGCCAAAATGTGGTATAAAATTAACTTGTATGAAAGTGGTATTAATAAGCAGTAAAGGGATGTGAAATTGGATGTATATGATGTTAACATGTTAATTGTTGTATATATGGTGCAAAGTGACTCTAATATGGTGAAAAGTGACTTACATGGTTGATTAGAACCAAAATGTCGAACAAAATTCACCTGTATGAAAGTGGAACTAATAGGTGGTAAAAGGATGTCAAATTGGATGTATATGATGTTAACATGTTAATTATACATATAGATTGTGGAAAGTGACTCATATAGGGTGCAAAATTACTCTAACATGGTGAAAAGTGACTTACATGGTTAATTAGAACCAAAATGTGGACCAAAATTGACTTGTATGAATGTGGCACTAAGAGGTTGTAAAAGGATTTCTAATTGCATGTACATGATGTTAACATGTTAATTGTACCGATATATGATGGCGAGTGACTCTTATAAGGTGCAAATTGACTATAATACGGTGAGAACTCACTTACATGATTGATTAGTGCCAAAATGTGGCCCAAAATTGACTTGTAGGAAAGGGGGTACCAAGAGGTGGTTAAAGGATGTCTAATTGCATGTACATGATGTTAACATGTTAATTGTATCAATATATGGTGGCAAGTGACTCTTATAGGGTTCAAAGTGACTCTAATATTGTGAAAAGTGACGTACATGGTTGATTAGAGCCAAAATGTTGTATAAAATTAACTTGTATGAAAGTGGTATTAATAGGCGGTAAAAGGATGTGAAATTGGATGTATATGATGTTAACATGTTAATTGTTGTATATATGGTGGAAAGTGGCTCTTATAGGGTGCAAAGTGACTCTAATATGGTGAAAAGTGACTTACATGGTTGATTAGAACCAAAATGTGGAACAAAATTCACCTTTATGAAAGTGGAACTAATAGGTGGTAAAAGGATGTCAAATTGGATGTATATGATGTTAACATGTTAATAATACAAATAGATTGTGGAAAGTGACTCATATAGGGTGCAAAATGACTCTAACATGGTGAAAAGTGACATACATGGTTAATTAGAACCAAAATGTGGACCAAAATTGACTTGTATGAATGTGGCACTAAGAGGTTGTAAAAGGATTTCTAATTGCATGTACATGATGTTAACATGTTAATTGTACCGATATATGATGGCAAATGACTCTTATAAGGTGCAAAGTGACTCTAATATGGTGAGAAGTCACTTACATGATTGATTAGTGCCAAAATGTGGCCCAAAATTGACTTGTAAAAAGCGGGTACCAAGAGGTGGTTAAAGGATGTCTAATTGCATGTACATGATGTTAACATGTTAATTGTATCAATATATGGAAGCAAATGACTCTTATATGGTGCAAAGTGACTCTAATATGGTGAAAAGTGACTTACATGGTTGATTAGAGCCAAAATGTGGTACAAAATTAACTTGTATGAAAGTGGAACTAATAGGTGGTAAAAGGATGTAAAATTGGATGTATATGATGTTAACATGTTAATTATACATATAGATTGTGGAAAGTGACTGAAATAGGGTGCAAAATGACTCTAACATGGTGAAAAGTGACTTACATGGTTAATTAGAACAAAAATGTGGACCAAAATTGACTTGTATGAATGTGGCACTAAGAGGTTGTAAAAGGATTTCTAATTACATGTACATGATGTTAACATGTTAATTGTACCAATATATGATGACAAGTGACTCTTATAAGGTGCAAATTGACTATAATATGGTGAGAAATCACTTACATGATTGATTAGTGCCAAAGTATGGCCCAAAATTGACTTGTAGGAACGAGGTACCAAGAGGTGGTTAAAGGATGTCTAATTGCGTGTACATGATGTTAAAATGTTAATTGTATCAATATATGGTGGCAAGTGACTCTTATAGGGTTCAAAGTGACTCTAATATTGTGAAAAGTGACATACATGGTTGATTAGAGCCAAAATGTGGTATAAAATTAACTTGTATGAAAGTGGTATTAATAGGCGGCAAAAGGATGTGAAATTGGATGTATATGATGTTAACATATTAATTGTTGTATATATGGTGGAAAGTGGCTCTTATAGGGTGCAAAGTGACTCTAATATGGTGAAAAGTGACTTACATGGTTGATTAGAACCAAAATGTGGAACAAAATTCACCTGTATGAAAGTGGAACTAATAGGTGGTAAAACGATGTCAAATTGGATGAATATGATGTTAACATGTTAATTATACATATAGATTATGGAAAGTGACTCATATAGGGTGCAAAATGACTCTAAGATGGTGAAAAGTGACTTACATGGTTAATTAGAACTAAAATGTGGACCAAAATTAACTTGTATAAAACATAGTTGATTAGAACCAAAATGTGGAACAAAACTCACCTGTATGAAAGTGGAACTAATAGGTGGTAAAAGGATGTCAAATTGTATGTATATGATGTTAACATGTTAATTATACATATAGATTGTGGAAAGTGACTCATATAGGGTGCAAAATGACTCTAACATGGTGAAAAGTGACTTACATGGTTAATTAGAACTAAAATGTGGACCAAAATTGACTTGTATGAATGTGGCACTAAGAGGTTGTAAAAGGATTTCTAATTGCATGTACATGATGTTAACATGTTAATTGTACCAATATATGATGGCAAGTGACTCTTATAAGGTGCAAATTGACTATAATATGGCGAGAAGTCACTTACATGATTGATTAGTGCCAAAATGTGGCCCAAAATTGACTTGTAGGAAAGGGGGTACCAAGAGGTGGTTAAAGGATGTCTAATTGCATGTACATGATGTTAACATGTTAATTGTATCAATATATGGGGAAAGTGACTCTTATAGGGTACAAAGTGACTCTAATATGGTGAAAAGTGACTTATATGGTTGTTTAGAGCCAAAATGTGGAATAAAATTAACTTGTATGAAAGTGACATTAATAGGTGGTAAAAGGATGTCAAATTGGATGTTTATGATGTTAACATGTTAATTGTTGTATATATGGTGGAAAGTGACTCTTATAGAATGCAAAGTGACTCTAATATGGTGAAAAGTGACTTGCATGGTTGATTAGAACCAAAATGTGGAACAAAATTGACCAGTATGAAAGTGGAACTAATAGGTGATAAAAGAATGTCAAATTGGATGTATGTGATGTTAACATGTTAATTATACATATAGATTGTGGAAAGTGACTCATATAGGGTGCAAAATGACTCTAACATGGTGAAAAGTGACTTACATGGTTAATTAGAACCAAAATGTGGACCAAAATTGACTTGTATGAATGTGGCACTAAGAGGTTGTAAAAGGATTTCTAATTGCATGTACATGATGTTAACATGTTAATTGTTCCAATATATGATGGCAAGTGACTCTTATATGGTGCAAAGTGACTCTAATATGGTGAGAAGTCACTTACATGATTGATTAGTGCCAAAATGTGGCCCAAAATTGACTTGTAGGAAAGGGGGTACCAAGGGTGGTTAAAGGATGTCTAATTGCATGTACATTATGTTAACATGTTAATTGTATCAATATATGGGGAAAGTGACTCTTATAGTGACTCTAATATGGTGAAAAGTGACTTATATGGTTGATTAGAGCCAAAATGTGGAATAAAATTAACTTGTATGAAAGTGACATTAATAGGTGGTAAAAGGATGTCAAATTGGATGTATATAATGTTAACATGTTAATTGTTGTATATATGGTGGAAAGTGACTCTTATAGAATGCAAAGTGACTCTAATATGGTGAAAAGTGACTTACATGGTTGATTAGAACCAAAATGTGGAACAAAATTGACCTGTATGAAAGTGGAACTAATAGGTGGTAAAAGGATGTCAAATTGGATGTATATGATGTTAACATATTAATTATACATATAGATTGTGGAAAGTGACTCATATAGGGTGCAAAATGACTCTAACATGGTGAAAAGTGACTTACATAGTTGATTAGATCCAAAATGTGGAACAAAACTCACCTGTATGAAAGTGGAACTAATAGGTGGTAAAAGGATGTCAAATTGTATGTATATGATGTTAACATGTTAATTATACATATAGATTGTGGAAAGTGACTCATATAGAGTGCAAAATGACTCTAACATGGTGAAAAGTGACTTACATGGTTAATTAGAACTAAAATGTGGACCAAAATTGACTTGTATGAATGTGGCACTAAGAGGTTGTAAAAGGATTTCTAATTACATGTACATGATGTTAACATGTTAATTGTACCAATATATGATGGAAAGTGACTCTTATAAGGTGCAAATTGACTATAATATGGCGAGAAGTCACTTACATGATTGATTAGTGCCAAAATGTGGCCCAAAATTGACTTGTAAGAAAGGGGGTACCAAGAGGTGGTTAAAGGATGTCTAATTGCATGTACATGATGTCAACATGTTAATTGTATCAACATATGGTGGCAAGTGACTCTTATATGGTGCAAAGTGACTCTAATATGGTGAAAAGTGACTTACATGGTTCATTAGAGCCAAAATGTGGTACAAAATTAACTTGTATGAAAGTGGCATTAATAGGCGGTAAAAGGATGTGAAATTGGATGTATATGATGTTAACATGTTAATTTTTGTATATATGGTGGAAAGTGACTCTTATAGGGTGCAAAGTGACTCTAATATGGTGAAAAGTGACTTTCATGGTTGATTAGAACCAAAATTTGGAACAAAATTCACCTGTATGAAAGTGGAACTAATAGGCGGTAAAAGAATGTGAAATTGGATGTATATGATGTTAACATGTTAATTGTTGTATATATGGTGGAAACTGGCTCTTATAGGGAGCAAAGTGACTCTAATATGGTGAAAAGTGACTTACATGGTTGATTAGAACCAAAATATGGAACAAAATTCACCTGTATGAAAGTGGAACTAATAGGTGGTAAAAGGATGTCAAATTGGATGTATATGATGTAAACATGTTACTTATACATATAGATTGTGGGAAGTGACTCATATAGGATGCAAAATGACTCTAACATGGTTAAAAGTGACTTACATGGTTAATTAGAACTAAAATGTGGACCAAAATTGACTTGTATGAATGTGGCACTAAGAGGTTGTAAAAGGATTTCTAATTGCATGTACATGATGTTAACATGTTAATTGTACCAATATATGATGGCAAGTGACTCTTATAAGGTGCAAATTGACTATAATATGGCGAGAAGTCACTTACATGATTGATTAGTGCCAAAATGTGGCCCAAAATTGACTTGTAGGAAAGGGGGTACCAAGAGGTGGTTAAAGGATGTCTAATTGCATGTACATGATGTCAACATGTTAATTCTATCAATATATGGTGGCAAGTGACTCTTATATGGTGCAAAGTGACTCTAATATGGTGAAAAGTGACTTACATGGTTCATTAGAGCCAAAATGTGGTACAAAATTAACTTGTATGAAAGTGGCATTAATAGGCGGTAAAAGGATGTGAAATTGGATGTATATGATGTTAACATGTTAATTGTTGTATATATGGTGGAAAGTGACTCTTATAGGGTGCAAAGTGACTCTAATATGGTGAAAAGTGACTTACATGGTTGATTAGAACCAAAATGTGGAACAAAATTCACCTGTATGAAAGTGGAACTAATAGGTGGTAAAAGGATGTCAAATTGGATGTATATGATGTTAACATATTAATTATATATATAGATTGTGGAAAGTGACTCATATAGGGTGCAAAATGACTCTAACATGGTGAAAAGTGACTTACATAGTTGATTAGAACCAAAATATGGAACAAAACTCACCTGTATGAAAGTGGAACTAATAGGTGGTAAAAGGATGTCAAATTGTATGTATATGAGCATGTACATGATGTTAACATGTTAATTGTATCAATATATGGTGGCAAGTGACTCTTATAGGGTTCAAAGTGACTCTAATACTACATACATGGTTGATTAGAGCCAAAATGTGGTAAAAAATTAACTTGTATGAAAGTGGTATTAATAGGCGGTAAAAGAATGTGAAATTGGATGTATATGATGTTAACATGTTAATTGTTGTATATATGGTGGAAACTGGCTCTTATAGGGTGCAAAGTGACTCTAATATGGTGAAAAGTGACTTACATGGTTGATTAGAACCAAAATGTGGAACAAAATTCACCTGTATGAAAGTGGAACTAATAGGTGGTAAAAGGATGTCAAATTGGATGTATATGATGTTAACATGTTAATTATACATATAGATTGTGGAAAGTGACTCATATAGGGTGCAAAATGACTCTAACATGGTGAAAAGTGACTTACATGGTTAATTAGAACTAAAATGTGGACCAAAATTGACTTGTATGAATGTGGCACTAAGAGGTTGTAAAAGGATTTCTAATTGCATGTACATGATGTTAACATGTTAATTGTACCAATATATGATGGCAAGTGACTCTTATAAGGTGCAAATTGACTATAATATGTCGAGAAGTCACTTACATGATTGATTAGTGCCAAAATGTGGCCCAAAATTGACTTGTAGGAAAGGGGGAACCAAGAGGTGGTTAAAGGATGTCTAATTGCATGTACATGATGTTAAGATGTTAATTGTATCAATATATGGGGAAAGTGACTCTTATAGGGTACAAAGTGACTCTAAGATAGTGAAAAGTGAATTATATGGTTGATTAGAGCCAAAATGTGGAATAAAATTAATTTGTATGAAAGTGACATTAATAGGTGGTAAAAGGATGTCAAATTGGATGTATATGATGTTAACATGTTAATTGTTGTATATATGGTGGAAAGTGACTCTTATAGAATGCAAAGTGACTCTAATATGGTGAAAAGTGACTTACATGGTTGATTAGAACCAAAATGTGGAACAAAATTGACATGTATGAGAGTCGAATTAATAGGTGGTAACATGTTAATTATACATATAGATTGTGGAAAGTGACTCATATAGGGTGCAAAATGACTCTAATATGGTGAAAAGTGACATACATGGTTAAGTAGAACGAAAATGTAGACCAAAATTGACTTGTATGAATGTGGCACTAAGAGGTTGTAAAAGGATTTCTAATTGCATGTACATGATGTCAACATGTTAATTGTTCCAATATATGATGGCAAGTGACTCTTATAAGGTGCAAAGTGACTCTAATATGGTGAGAAGTCACTTACATGATTGATTAGTGCCAAAATGTGGCCCAAAATTGACTTGTGAGAAAGGAGGTACCAAGAGTTGGTTAAAGGATGTCTAATTGCATGTACATGATGTTAACATGTTAATTGTATCAATATATGGTGGCAAGTGACTCTTATATGGTGCAAAGTGACTCTAATATGGTGAAAAGTGACTTACATGGTTGATTAGAGCCAAAATGAGGTACAAAATTAACTTGTATGAAAGTGGCATTAATAGGCGGTAAAAGGATGTGAAATTGAATGTATATGATGTTAACATGTTAATTGTTGTATATATGGTGGAAAGTGACTCTTATAGGGAGCAAAGTGACTCTAATATGGTGAAAAGTGACTTACATGGTTGATTAGAACCAAAATATGGAACAAAATTCACCTGTATGAAAGTGGAACTAATAGGTGGTAAAAGGATGTCAAATTGGATGTATATGATGTAAACATGTTACTTATACATATAGATTGTGGGAAGTGACTCATATAGGATGCAAAATGACTCTAACATGGTTAAAAGTGACTTACATGGTTAATTAGAACTAAAATGTGGACCAAAATTGACTTGTATGAATGTGGCACTAAGAGGTTGTAAAAGGATTTCTAATTGCATGTACATGATGTTAACATGTTAATTGTACCAATATATGATGGCAAGTGACTCTTATAAGGTGCAAATTGACTATAATATGGCGAGAAGTCACTTACATGATTGATTAGTGCCAAAATGTGGCCCAAAATTGACTTGTAGGAAAGGGGGTACCAAGAGGTGGTTAAAGGATGTCTAATTGCATGTACATGATGTCAACATGTTAATTCTATCAATATATGGTGGCAAGTGACTCTTATATGGTGCAAAGTGACTCTAATATGGTGAAAAGTGACTTACATGGTTCATTAGAGCCAAAATGTGGTACAAAATTAACTTGTATGAAAGTGGCATTAATAGGCGGTAAAAGGATGTGAAATTGGATGTATATGATGTTAACATGTTAATTGTTGTATATATGGTGGAAAGTGACTCTTATAGGGTGCAAAGTGACTCTAATATGGTGAAAAGTGACTTACATGCTTGATTAGAACCAAAATGTGGAACAAAATTCACCTGTATGAAAGTGGAACTAATAGGTGGTAAAAGGATGTCAAATTGGATGTATATGATGTTAACATATTAATTATATATATAGATTGTGGAAAGTGACTCATATAGGGTGCAAAATGACTCTAACATGGTGAAAAGTGACTTACATAGTTGATTAGAACCAAAATATGGAACAAAACTCACCTGTATGAAAGTGGAACTAATAGGTGGTAAAAGGATGTCAAATTGTATGTATATGAGCATGTACATGATGTTAACATGTTAATTGTATCAATATATGGTGGCAAGTGACTCTTATAGGGTTCAAAGTGACTCTAATACTACATACATGGTTGATTAGAGCCAAAATGTGGTAAAAAATTAACTTGTATGAAAGTGGTATTAATAGGCGGTAAAAGAATGTGAAATTGGATGTATATGATGTTAACATGTTAATTGTTGTATATATGGTGGAAACTGGCTCTTATAGGGTGCAAAGTGACTCTAATATGGTGAAAAGTGACTTACATGGTTGATTAGAACCAAAATGTGGAACAAAATTCACCTGTATGAAAGTGGAACTAATAGGTGGTAAAAGGATGTCAAATTGGATGTATATGATGTTAACATGTTAATTATACATATAGATTGTGGAAAGTGACTCATATAGGGTGCAAAATGACTCTAACATGGTGAAAAGTGACTTACATGGTTAATTAGAACTAAAATGTGGACCAAAATTGACTTGTATGAATGTGGCACTAAGAGGTTGTAAAAGGATTTCTAATTGCATGTACATGATGTTAACATGTTAATTGTACCAATATATGATGGCAAGTGACTCTTATAAGGTGCAAATTGACTATAATATGTCGAGAAGTCACTTACATGATTGATTAGTGCCAAAATGTGGCCCAAAATTGACTTGTAGGAAAGGGGGAACCAAGAGGTGGTTAAAGGATGTCTAATTGCATGTACATGATGTTAAGATGTTAATTGTATCAATATATGGGGAAAGTGACTCTTATAGGGTACAAAGTGACTCTAAGATAGTGAAAAGTGAATTATATGGTTGATTAGAGCCAAAATGTGGAATAAAATTAATTTGTATGAAAGTGACATTAATAGGTGGTAAAAGGATGTCAAATTGGATGTATATGATGTTAACATGTTAATTGTTGTATATATGGTGGAAAGTGACTCTTATAGAATGGAAAGTGACTCTAATATGGTGAAAAGTGACTTACATGGTTGATTAGAACCAAAATGTGGAACAAAATTGACATGTATGAGAGTCGAATTAATAGGTGGTAACATGTTAATTATACATATAGATTGTGGAAAGTGACTCATATAGGGTGCAAAATGACTCTAATATGGTGAAAAGTGACATACATGGTTAAGTAGAACGAAAATGTAGACCAAAATTGACTTGTATGAATGTGGCACTAAGAGGTTGTAAAAGGATTTCTAATTGCATGTACATGATGTCAACATGTTAATTGTTCCAATATATGATGGCAAGTGACTCTTATAAGGTGCAAAGTGACTCTAATATGGTGAGAAGTCACTTACATGATTGATTAGTGCCAAAATGTGGCCCAAAATTGACTTGTGAGAAAGGAGGTACCAAGAGTTGGTTAAAGGATGTCTAATTGCATGTACATGATGTTAACATGTTAATTGTATCAATATATGGTGGCAAGTGACTCTTATATGGTGCAAAGTGACTCTAATATGGTGAAAAGTGACTTACATGGTTGATTAGAGCCAAAATGAGGTACAAAATTAACTTGTATGAAAGTGGCATTAATAGGCGGTAAAAGGATGTGAAATTGAATGTATATGATGTTAACATGTTAATTGTTGTATATATGGTGGAAAGTGACTCTTATAGGGAGCAAAGTGACTCTAATATGGTGAAAAGTGACTTACATGGTTGATTAGAACCAAAATATGGAACAAAATTCACCTGTATGAAAGTGGAACTAATAGGTGGTAAAAGGATGTCAAATTGGATGTATATGATGTAAACATGTTACTTATACATATAGATTGTGGGAAGTGACTCATATAGGATGCAAAATGACTCTAACATGGTTAAAAGTGACTTACATGGTTAATTAGAACTAAAATGTGGACCAAAATTGACTTGTATGAATGTGGCACTAAGAGGTTGTAAAAGGATTTCTAATTGCATGTACATGATGTTAACATGTTAATTGTACCAATATATGATGGCAAGTGACTCTTATAAGGTGCAAATTGACTATAATATGGCGAGAAGTCACTTACATGATTGATTAGTGCCAAAATGTGGCCCAAAATTGACTTGTAGGAAAGGGGGTACCAAGAGGTGGTTAAAGGATGTCTAATTGCATGTACATGATGTCAACATGTTAATTCTATCAATATATGGTGGCAAGTGACTCTTATATGGTGCAAAGTGACTCTAATATGGTGAAAAGTGACTTACATGGTTCATTAGAGCCAAAATGTGGTACAAAATTAACTTGTATGAAAGTGGCATTAATAGGCGGTAAAAGGATGTGAAATTGGATGTATATGATGTTAACATGTTAATTGTTGTATATATGGTGGAAAGTGACTCTTATAGGGTGCAAAGTGACTCTAATATGGTGAAAAGTGACTTACATGGTTGATTAGAACCAAAATGTGGAACAAAATTCACCTGTATGAAAGTGGAACTAATAGGTGGTAAAAGGATGTCAAATTGGATGTATATGATGTTAACATATTAATTATATATATAGATTGTGGAAAGTGACTCATATAGGGTGCAAAATGACTCTAACATGGTGAAAAGTGACTTACATAGTTGATTAGAACCAAAATATGGAACAAAACTCACCTGTATGAAAGTGGAACTAATAGGTGGTAAAAGGATGTCAAATTGTATGTATATGAGCATGTACATGATGTTAACATGTTAATTGTATCAATATATGGTGGCAAGTGACTCTTATAGGGTTCAAAGTGACTCTAATACTACATACATGGTTGATTAGAGCCAAAATGTGGTAAAAAATTAACTTGTATGAAAGTGGTATTAATAGGCGGTAAAAGAATGTGAAATTGGATGTATATGATGTTAACATGTTAATTGTTGTATATATGGTGGAAACTGGCTCTTATAGGGTGCAAAGTGACTCTAATATGGTGAAAAGTGACTTACATGGTTGATTAGAACCAAAATGTGGAACAAAATTCACCTGTATGAAAGTGGAACTAATAGGTGGTAAAAGGATGTCAAATTGGATGTATATGATGTTAACATGTTAATTATACATATAGATTGTGGAAAGTGACTCATATAGGGTGCAAAATGACTCTAACATGGTGAAAAGTGACTTACATGGTTAATTAGAACTAAAATGTGGACCAAAATTGACTTGTATGAATGTGGCACTAAGAGGTTGTAAAAGGATTTCTAATTGCATGTACATGATGTTAACATGTTAATTGTACCAATATATGATGGCAAGTGACTCTTATAAGGTGCAAATTGACTATAATATGTCGAGAAGTCACTTACATGATTGATTAGTGCCAAAATGTGGCCCAAAATTGACTTGTAGGAAAGGGGGAACCAAGAGGTGGTTAAAGGATGTCTAATTGCATGTACATGATGTTAAGATGTTAATTGTATCAATATATGGGGAAAGTGACTCTTATAGGGTACAAAGTGACTCTAAGATAGTGAAAAGTGAATTATATGGTTGATTAGAGCCAAAATGTGGAATAAAATTAATTTGTATGAAAGTGACATTAATAGGTGGTAAAAGGATGTCAAATTGGATGTATATGATGTTAACATGTTAATTGTTGTATATATGGTGGAAAGTGACTCTTATAGAATGCAAAGTGACTCTAATATGGTGAAAAGTGACTTACATGGTTGATTAGAACCAAAATGTGGAACAAAATTGACATGTATGAGAGTCGAATTAATAGGTGGTAACATGTTAATTATACATATAGATTGTGGAAAGTGACTCATATAGGGTGCAAAATGACTCTAATATGGTGAAAAGTGACATACATGGTTAAGTAGAACGAAAATGTAGACCAAAATTGACTTGTATGAATGTGGCACTAAGAGGTTGTAAAAGGATTTCTAATTGCATGTACATGATGTCAACATGTTAATTGTTCCAATATATGATGGCAAGTGACTCTTATAAGGTGCAAAGTGACTCTAATATGGTGAGAAGTCACTTACATGATTGATTAGTGCCAAAATGTGGCCCAAAATTGACTTGTGAGAAAGGAGGTACCAAGAGGTGGTTAAAGGATGTCTAATTGCATGTACATGATGTTAATATGTTAATTGTATCAATATATGGTGGAAAGTGACTCTTATATGGTGCAAAGTGACTCTAATATGGTGAAAAGTGACTTACATGGTTGATTAAAGCCAAAATGAGGTACAAAATTAACTTGTATGAAAGTGGCATTAATAGGCGGTAAAAGGATGTGAAATTGAATGTATATGATGTTAACATGTTAATTGTTGTATATATGGTGGAAAGTGACTCTTATAGGGAGCAAAGTGACTCTAATATGGTGAAAAGTGACTTACATGGTTGATTAGAACCAAAATATGGAACAAAATTCACCTGTATGAAAGTGGAACTAATAGGTGGTAAAAGGATGTCAAATTGGATGTATATGATGTAAACATGTTACTTATACATATAGATTGTGGAAAGTGACTCATATAGGATGCAAAATGACTCTAACATGGTTAAAAGTGACTTACATGGTTAATTAGAACTAAAATGTGGACCAAAATTGACTTGTATGAATGTGGCACTAAGTGGTTGTAAAAGGATTACTAATTGCATGTACATGATGTTAACATGTTAATTGTACCAATATATAATGGCAAGTGACTCTTATAAGGTGCAAATTGACTATAATATGGTGAGAAATCACTTACATGATTGATTAGTGCCAAAATGTGGCCAAAACTGACTTGTAGGAAAGGGGGTACCAAGAGGTTGTTAAAGATGTCTAATTGCATGTACATGATGTTAACATGTTAATTGTATCAATATATGGTAGCAAGTGACTCTGATAGGGTTCAAAGTGACTCTAATACTGCATACATGGTTGATTAGAGCCAAAATGTGGTAAAAAATTAACTTGTATGAAAGTGGTATTAATAGGCGGTAAAAGAATGTGAAATTGGATGTATACGATGTTAACATGTTAATTGTTGTATATATGGTGGAAACTGGCTCTTATAGAGTGCAAAGTGACTCTAATATGGTGAAAAGTGACTTACATGGTTGATTAGAACCAAAATGTGGAACAAAATTCACCTGTATGAAAGTGGAACTAATAGGTGGTAAAAGGATGTCAAATTGGATGTATATGATCTTAACATGTTAATTATACATATAGATTGTGGAAAGTGACTCATATAGGGTGCAAAATTACTCTAACATGGTGAAAAGTGACTCACATGGTTAATTAGAACTAAAATGTGGACCAAAATTGACTTGTATGAATGTGGCACTAAGAGGTTGTAAAAGGATTTCTAATTGCATGTACATGATGGTAACATGTTAATTGAACCAATATATGATGGCATGTGACTCTTATAAGGTGCAAATTGACTATAATATGGCGAGAAGTCACTTACATGATTGATTAGTGCCAAAATCTGGCCCAAAATTGACTTGTAGGAAATGGGGTACCAAGAGGTGGTTAAAGGATGTCTAATTGCATGTACATGATGTTAACATGTTAATTGTATCAATATATGGGGAAAGTGACTCATATAGGGTACAAAGTGACTCTAATATGGTGAAAAGTGACTTATATGGTTGATTAGAGCCAAAATGTGGAATAAAATTAACTTGTATGAAAGTGACATTAATAGGTGGTAAAAGGATGTCAAATTGGATGTATATGATGTTAACATGTTAATTGTTGCATATATGACATGGTGAAAAGTGACATACATGGTTAATTAGAACCAAAATGTGGACCAAAATTGACTTGTATGAATGTGGCACTAAGAGGTTGTAAAAGGATTTCTAATTGCATGTACATGATGTTAACATGTTAATTGTTTCAATATATGATGGCAAGTGACTCTTATATGGTGCAAAGTGACTCTAATATGGTGAGAAGTCACTTACATGATTGATTAGTGCCAAAATGTGGCCCAAAATTGACTTGTAGGAAAGGGGGTACCAAGAGGTGGTTAAAGGATGTCTAATTGCATGTACATGATGTTAACATGTTAATTGTATCAATATATGGGGAAAGTGACTCTTATAGGGTACAAAGTGACTCTAATATGGTGAAAAGTGACTTATATGGTTGATTAGAGCCAAAATGTGGAATAAAATTAACTTGTATGAAACTGATATTAATAGGTGGTAAACGGATGTCAAATTGGATGTATATGATGTTAACATGTTAATTGTTGTATATATGGTGGAAAGTGACTCTTATAGAATACAAAGTGACTCTAATATGGTGAAAAGTGACTTACATGGTTGATTAGAACCAAAATGTGGAACAAAATTGACCTGTATGAAAGTGGAACTAATAGGTGGTAAAAGGAAGTCAAATTGGATGTATGTTTTGTTAACATGTTAATTATACATATAGATTGTGGAAAGTGACTCATATCGTGCAAAATGACTCTAACATGGTGAAAAGTAACATACATGGTTAATTAGAACGAAAAAGTGGACCAAAATTGACTTGTATTGTAAAAGGATTTCTAATTGCATGTACATGATGTTAACATGTTAATTATTCCAATATATGATGGCAAGTGACTATTATAAGGTGCAAAGTGACTCTAATATGGTGAGAAGTCACTTACACGATTGATTAGTGCCAAAATGTGGTCCAAAATTGACTTGTAGGAAAGGGGGTACCAAGAGGTGGTTAAAGATGTCTAATTGCATGTACATAATGTTAACATGCTAATTGTATCAATATATCGGGAAAGTGACTCTTATAGGGTACAAAGTGACTCTAATATGGTGAAAAGTAACTTATATGGTTGATAAGAGCCAAAATGTGGAATAAAATTAACTTGTATGAAAGTGACATTAATAGGTGGTAAAAGGATGTTAAATTGGATGTATATGATGTTAACATGTTAATTGTTGTATATATGGTGGAAAGTGACTCTTATAGAATGCAAAGTGACTCTAATATGGTGAAAAGTGACTTACATGGTTGATTAGAACCAAAATGTGGAACAAAATTGACCTGTATGAAAGTGGAACTAATAGGTGGTAAAAGGAAGTCAAATTGGATGTATGTGATGTTAACATGTTAATTATACATATAGATTGTGGAAAGTGACTCATATAGGGTGCAAAATGACTCTAACATGGTGAAAACTGACATACATGGTTAATTAGAACCAAAATGTGGACCAAAATTGACTTGTATGAATGTGGCACTAAGAGGTTGTAAAAGGATTTCTAATTGCATGTACATGATGTTAACATGTTAATTGTTCCAATATATGATGGCAAGTGACTCTTATAAGGTGCAAAGTGACTCTAATATGGTGAGAAGTCACTTACATGATTGATTAGTGCAAAAATGTGGCCCAAAATTGACTTGTAAGAAAGGGGGTTGCAAGAGGTGGTTAAAGGATGTCTAATTGCATGTACTTGATGTTAACATGTTAATTGTATGAATATATGGTGGCAAGTGACTCTTATATGGTGCAAAGTGACTCTAATATGGTGAAAAGTGACTTACATGGTTTGATTAGAGCCAAAATGTGGTACAAAATTAACTTGTATGAAAGTGGCATTAATAGGCGATAAAAGGATGTGAAATTGGATGTATATAATTTTAACATGTTAATTATACATATAGATTGTGGAAAGTGACTCTTATAGGGTGCAAAATGACTCTAATATGGTGAAAAGTGACTTACATGGTTGATTAGAACCAAAACGTGGAATAAAATTCACCTGTATGAAAGTGGAGCTAATAGGTGGTAAAATGATGTCAAATTGGATGTATATGATGTTAACATGTTAATTATACATATAGATTGTGGAAAGTGACTCATATAGGGTGCAAAATGACTCTAACATGGTGAAAAGTGACTTACATGGCTGATTGGAACCAAAATGTTGAACAAAATTCACCTATATGAAAGTGGAACTAATAGGTGGTAAAAGGATGTCAAATTGGATGTACATGATGTTAACCTGTTAATTGTACCAATATATGATGGCAAGTGACTCTTATAAGGTGCAAATTGACTATAATATGGTGAGAAATCACTTACATGATTGATTAGTGCGAAAATGTGGCCCAAAATTGACTTGTATGAAAGGGGGTACCAAGAGGTGGTTAAAGGATGTCTAATGTACATGATGTTAACATGTTAATTGTATCAATATATGGTGGCAAGTGACTCTTATAGGGTTCAAAGTGACTCTAATATTGTGAAAAGTGACATGCATGGTTGATTAGGGCCAAAATGTGGTAAAAAATTAACATGTATGAAAGTGGTATTAATAGGTGGTAAAAGGATGTGAAATTGGATGTATATGATGTTAACATGTTAATTGTTGTATATACAGTGGAAAGTGGCTCTTATAGGGTGCAAAGTGACTCTAATATGGTGAAAAGTGACTTACATGGTTGATTCGAACCAAAATGTGGAACAAAATTCACCTGTATGAAAGTGGATGATAATCATCAGATATTCCCAACATATCAAAAGACTCCCGTTCTTGAAAATCCACACTTTTCCAAACCCGGAAAACAGATGGAATTCGAGGATTCTTCCTAGGGGAAAATACTTTTATGCATACATCTTCTAGTTGATCCACGCCATACTCTATTCTCGTAAGATGATACACACTAGCTAACAGTCCACTTGGTGCTACATCATAGGCACATTGGGAGCGTAGATAATTGTAACCATGTATATATATAATGACAGCAATGGAATGCCAATCCTCGGGTTTTATTTGTGGAACTAATAGGTGGTAAAAGGATGTCAAATTGGATGTATATGATGTTAACATGTTAATTATAAATATAGATTGTGGAAAGTGACTCATATAGGGTGCAAAATGACTCTAACATGGTGAAAAGTGTCTTACATGGTTAATTAGAACTAAAATGTGGACCAAAATTGACTTGTATGAATGTGGCACTAAGATGTTGTAAAAGGATTTCTAATTGCATGTACATGATGTTAACATGTTAATTGTACCAATATATGATGGCAAGTGACTCTTATAAGGTGCAAATTGACTATAATATGGTGAGAAGTCACTTACATGATTGATTAGTACCAAAATGTGGCCCAAAATTGACTTGAAGGAAAGGGGGTACCAAGAGGTGGTTAAAGGATGTCTAATTGCATGTACATGATGTTAACATGTTAATTGTATCAATATATGGGGAAAGTGACTCTTATAGGGTACAAAGTGACTCTAATATGGTGAAAAGTGACTTATATGGTTGATTAGAGGCAAAATGTGGAATAAAATTAACTTGTATGAAAGTGACATTAATAGGTGGTAAAAGGATGTCAAATTGGATGTATATGATGTTAACATGTTAATTGTTTTATATATGGTGGAAAGTGACTCTTATTGAATGCAAAGTGACTCTAATATGGTGAAAAGTGACTTACATGGTTGATTAGGACCAAAATGTGGAACAAAATTGACCTGTATGAAAGTGGAACTAATAGGTGGTAAAAGAATGTCAAATTGGATGTATGTGACGTTAACATGCTAATTATACATATAGATTGTGGAAAGTGACTCATATAGGGTGCAAAATGACTCTAACATGGTGAAAAGTGACATACATGGTTAATTAGAACCAAAATGTTGACCAAAATTGACTTGTATGAATGTGGCACTAAGAGGTTGTAAAAAGATTTCTAATTGCATGTACATGATGTTAACATGTTAATTGTTCCAATATATGATGGCAAGTGACTCTTATAAGGTGCAAAGTGACTATAATATGGTGAGAAGTCACTTACATGATTGATTAGTGCCAAAATGTGGCCCAAAATTGACTTGTAAGAAAGGGGGTAGCAAGAGGTGGTTAAAGGATGTCTAATTGCATGTACATGATGTTAACATGTTAATTGTATGAATATATGGTGGGAAGTGACTCTTATATGGTGCAAAGTGACTCTAATATGGTGAAAATTGACTTACATGGTTGATTAGAGCCAAAATGTGGTACAAAATTAACTTGTATGAAAGTGCCATTAATAGGCGGTAAAAGGATGTGAAATTGGATGTATATAATGTTAACATGTTAATTATACATATAGATTGTGGAAAGTGACTCTTATAGGGTGCAAAGTGAATCTAATATGGTGAAAAGTGACTTACATGGTGGATTAGAACCAAAATGTGGAACAAAATTCACCTGTATGACAGTGGAGCTAATAGGTGGTAAAAGGATGTCAAATTGGATGTATATGATGTTAACATGTTAATTATACATATAGATTGTGGAAAGTGACTCATATAGGGTGCAAAATGACTCTAACATGGTAAAAAGTGACTTACATGGTTGATTGGAACCAAAATGTGGAACAAAATTCACCTGTATGAAAGTGGAACTAATAGGTGGTAAAAGGATGTCAAATTGGATGTACATGATGTTAAATGTTAATTGTACCAATATATGATGGCAAGTGACTCTTATAAGGTGTAAATTGATTATAATATGGTGAGAAATCACTTACATGATTGATTAGTGCCAAAATGTGGCCCAAAATTGACTTGTATGAAAGGGGGTACCAAGAGGTGGTTAAAGGATGTCTAATTGCATGTACATGATGTTAACATGTTAATTGCATCAATATATGGTGGCAAGTGACTCTTATAGGGTTCAAAGTGACTCTAATATTGTGAAAAGTGACATACATGGTTGATTAGGGCCAAAATGTGGTAAAAATTAACTTGTATGAAAGTGGTATTAATAGGCGGTAAAAGGATGTGAAATTGGATGTATATGATGTTAACATGTTAATTGTTGTATATATGGTGGAAAGTGGCTCTTATAGAGTGCAAAGTGACTCTAATATGGTGAAAATTGACTTACATGGTTGATTCGAACCAAAATGTGGAACAAAATTCACCTGTATGAAAGTGGAACTAATAGGTGGTAAAAGGATGTCAAATTGGATGTATATGTTGTTAACATGTTAATTATAAATATAGATTGTGAAAAGTGACTCATATAGGGTGCAAAATGACTCTAACATGGTGAAAAGTGACTTACATGGTTAATTAGAACTAAAATGTGGACCAAAATTGACTTGTATGAATGTGGCACTAAGATGTTGTAAAAGGATTTCTAATTGATGTTAATATGTTAATTGTACCAATATATGATGGCAAGTAACTCTTATAAGGTGCAAATTGACTATAATATGGTGAGAAGTCACTTACATGATTGATTAGTGCCAATAATGTGGCCCAAAATTGACTTGTAGGAAAGGGGGTACCAAGAGGTGGTTAAAGGATGTCTAATTCCATGTACACGATGTTAACATGTTAATTTTATCAATATATGGGGAAAGTGACTCTTATAGGGTACAAAGTGACTCTAATATGGTGAAAAGTGACTTATATGGTTGATTAAAGCCAAAATGTGGAATAAAATTAACTTGTATGAAAGTGACATTAATAGGTGGTAAAAGGATGTTAAATTGGATGTATATGATGTTAACATGTTAATTGTTGTATATGGTGGAAAGTGACTCTTATAGAATGCAATGTGACTCTAATATGGTGAAAAGTGACTTACATGGTTGATTAGAACCAAAAAGTGGAACAAAATTGACCTATATGAAAGTGGAACTAATAGGTGGTAAAAGAATGTCAAATTGGATGTATGTGATGTTAACATGTTAATTATACATATAGATTGTGGAAAGTGACTCATATAGGGTGCAAAATGACTCTAACATGGTGAAAACTGACATACATGGTTAATTAGAACCAAAATGTGGACCAAAATTGACTTGTATGAATATGGCACTAAGAGGTTGTAAAAGGATTTCTAATTGCATGTACATGATGTTAACATGTTAATTGTTCCAATATATGATGGCAAGTGACTCTTATAAGGTGCAAAGTGACTCTAATATGGTGAGAAGTCACTTACATGATTGATTAGTGCCAAAATGTGGCCCAAAATTGACTTGTAAGAAAGGGGGTAGCAAGAGGTGGTTAAAGGATGTCTAATTGTATGTACATGATATTAACATGTTAATCGTATGAATATATGGTGGCAAGTGACTCTTATATGGTGCAAAGTGACTCTAATATGGTGAAAAGTGACTTACATGGTTGATTAGAGCCAAAATGTGGTACAAAATTAACTTGTATGAAAGTGGCATTAATAGGCGATAAAAGGATGTGAAATTGGATGTATATAATTTTAACATGTTAATTATACATATAGATTGTGGAAAGTGACTCATATAGGGTGCAAAATGACTCTAACATGGTGAAAAGTGACTTACATGGCTGATTGGAACCAAAATGTTGAACAAAATTCACCTATATAAAAGTGGAACTAATAGGTGGTTAAAGGATGTCAAATTGGATGTACATGATGTTAACCTGTTAATTGTACCAATATATGATGGCAAGTGACTCTTATAAGGTGCAAATTGACTATAATATGGTGTGAAATCACTTACATGATTGATTAGTGCCAAAATGTGGCCCAAAATTGACTTGTATGAAAGGGGGTACCAAGAGGTGGTTAAAGGATGTCTAATTGCATGTACATGATGTTAACATGTTAATTGTATCAATATATGGTGGCAAGTGACTCTTATAGGGTTCAAAGTGACTCTAATATTGTGAAAAGTGACATGCATGGTTGATTAGGGCCAAAATGTGGTAAAAAATTAACTTGTATGAAAGTGGTATTAATAGGTGGTAAAAGGATGTGAAATTGGATGTATATGATGTTAACATGTTAATTGTTGTATATATGGTGGAAAGTGGCTCTTATAGGGTGCAAAGTGACTCTAATATGGTGAAAAGTGACTTACATGGTTGATTCGAACCAAAATGTGGAACAAAATTCACCTGTATGAAAGTGGATGATTATCATCAGATATTCCCAACATATCAAAAGACTCCCGTTCTTGAAAATCTACACTTTTCCAAACCCGGAAAACAGATGGAATTCGAGGATTCTTCCTAGGGGAAAATACTTTTATGCATACTTCTTCTGGTTGATCCACGCCATACTCTATTCTCGTAAGATGATACACACTAGCTAACAATCCACTTGGTGCTACATCATAGGCACATTGGGAGCGTAGATAATTGTAACCATATATATATAATGACAACAATGGAATGCCAATCCTCGGGTTTTATTTATGGAACTAATAGGTGGTAAAAGGATGTCAAATTGGATGTATATGATGTTAACATGTTAATTATAAATATAGATTGTGGAAAGTGACTCATATAGGGTGCAAAATGACTCTAACATGGTGAAAAGTGACTTACATGGTTAATTAGAACTAAAATGTGGACCAAAATTGACTTGTATGAATGTGGCACTAAGATGTTGTAAAAGGATTTCTAATTGCATGTACATGATGGTAACATGTTAATTGTACCAATATATGATGGCAAGTGACTCTTACAAGGTGCAAATTGACTATTATATGGTGAGAAGTCACTTACATGATTGATTAGTGCCAAAATGTGGGCCAAAATTGACTTGTAGGAAAGGGGGTACCAAGAGGTGGTTAAAGGATGTCTAATTCCATGTACACGATGTTAACATGTTAATTGTATCAATATATGGGGAAAGTGACTCTTATAGGGTACAAAGTGACTCTAATATGGTGAAAAGTTACTTATATGGTTCATTAGAGCGAAAATGTGGAATAAAATTAACTTGTATGAAAGTGACATTAATAGGTGGTAAAAGGATGTCAAATTGGATGTATATGATGTTAACATGTTAATTGTTGTATATATGGTGGAAAGTGACTCTTATAGAATGCAAAGTGACTCTAATATGGTGAAAAGTGACTTACATGGTTGATTAGAACCAAAAAGTGGAACAAAATTGACCTGTATGAAAGTGGAACTAATAGGTGGTAAAAGAATGTCAAATTGGATGTATGTGATGTTAACATGTTAATTATACATATAGATTGTGGAAAGTGACTCATATAGGGTGCAAAATGACTCTAACATGGTGAAAACTGACATACATGGTTAATTAGAACCAAAATGTGGACCAAAATTGACTTGTATGAATATGGCACTAAGAGGTTGTAAAAGGATTTCTAATTGCATGTACATGATGTTAACATGTTAATTGTTCCAATATATGATGGCAAGTGACTCTTATAAGGTGCAAAGTGACTCTAATATGGTGAGAAGTCACTTACATGATTGATTAGTGCCAAAATGTGGCCCAAAATTGACTTGTAAGAAAGGGGGTAGCAAGAGGTGGTTAAAGGATGTCTAATTGCATGTACATGATATTAACATGTTAATCGTATGAATATATGGTGGCAAGTGACTCTTATATGGTGCAAAGTGACTCTAATATGGTGAAAAGTGACTTACATGGTTGATTAGAGCCAAAATGTGGTACAAAATTAACTTGTATGAAAGTGGCATTAATAGGCGATAAAAGGATGTGAAATTGGATGTATATAATTTTAACATGTTAATTATACATATAGATTGTGGAAAGTGACTCATATAGGGTGCAAAATGACTCTAACATGGTGAAAAGTGACTTACATGGCTGATTGGAACCAAAATGTTGAACAAAATTCACCTATATGAAAGTGGAACTAATAGGTGGTTAAAGGATGTCAAATTGGATGTACATGATGTTAACCTGTTAATTGTACCAATATATGATGGCAAGTGACTCTTATAAGGTGCAAATTGACTATAATATGGTGAGAAATCACTTACATGATTGATTAGTGCCAAAATGTGGCCCAAAATTGACTTGTATGAAAGGGGGTACCAAGAGGTGGTTAAAGGATGTCTAATTGCATGTACATGATGTTAACATGTTAATTGTATCAATATATGGTGGCAAGTGACTCTTATAGGGTTCAAAGTGACTCTAATATTGTGAAAAGTGACATGCATGGTTGATTAGGGCCAAAATGTGGTAAAAAATTAACTTGTATGAAAGTGGTATTAATAGGTGGTAAAAGGATGTGAAATTGGATGTATATGATGTTAACATGTTAATTGTTGTATATATGGTGGAAAGTGGCTCTTATAGGGTGCAAAGTGACTCTAATATGGTGAAAAGTGACTTACATGGTTGATTCGAACCAAAATGTGGAACAAAATTCACCTGTATGAAAGTGGATGATAATCATCAGATATTCCCAACATATCAAAAGACTCCCGTTCTTGAAAATGTACACTTTTCCAAACCCGGAAAACAGATGGAATTCGAGGATTCTTCCTAGGGGAAAATACTTTTATGCATACTTCTTCTGGTTGATCCACGCCATACTCTATTCTCGTAAGATGATACACACTAGCTAACAGTCCACTTGGTGCTACATCATAGGCACATTGGGAGCGTAGATAATTGTAACCATATATATATAATGACAGCAATGGAATGCCAATCCTCGGGTTTTATTTGTGGAACTAATAGGTGGTAAAAGGATGTCAAATTGGATGTATATGATGTTAACATGTTAATTATAAATATAGATTGTGGAAAGTGACTCATATAGGGTGCAAAATGACTCTAACATGGTGAAAAGTGACTTACATGGTTAATTAGAACTAAAATGTGGACCAAAATTGACTTGTATGAATGTGGCACTAAGATGTTGTAAAAGGATTTCTAATTGCATGTACATGATGGTAACATGTTAATTGTACCAATATATAATGGCAAGTGACTCTTACAAGGTGCAAATTGACTATTATATGGTGAGAAGTCACTTACATGATTGATTAGTGCCAAAATGTGGCCCAAAATTGACTTGTAGGAAAGGGGGTACCAAGAGGTGGTTAAAGGATGTCTAATTCCATGTACACGATGTTAACATGTTAATTGTATCAATATATGGGGAAAGTGACTCTTATATGGTACAAAGTGACTCTAATATGGTGAAAAGTTACTTATATGGTTCATTAGAGCCAAAATGTGGAATAAAATTAACTTGTATGAAAGTGACATTAATAGGTGGTAAAAGGATGTCAAATTGGATGTATATGATGTTAACATGTTAATTGTTGTATATATGGTGGAAAGTGACTCTTATAGAATGCAAAGTGACTCTAATATGGTGAAAAGTGACTTACATGGTTGATTAGAACCAAAAAGTGGAACAAAATTGACCTGTATGAAAGTGGAACTAATAGGTGGTAAAAGAATGTCAAATTGGATGTATGTGATGTTAACATGTTAATTATACATATTGACTGTGGAAAGTGACTCATATAGGGTGCAAAATAACTCTAACATGGTGAAAAGTGACTTACATGGTTAATTAGAACTAAAATGTGGACCAAAATTGACTTGTATGAATGTGGCACAAAGAGGTTGTAAAAGGATTTCTAATTGCATGTACATGATGTTAACATGTTAATTGTACCAATATATAATGGCAAGTGACTCTTATAAGGTGCAAATTGACTATAATATGGTGAGAAGTTACTTACATGATTGATTAGTACCAAAATGTGGCCCAAAATTGACTTGAAGGAAAGGGGGTACCAAGAGGTGGTTAAAGGATGTCTAATTGCATTTACATGATGTTAACATGTTAATTGTATCAATATATGGGGAAAGTGAGTCTTATAGGGTACAAAGTGACTCTAATATGGTGAAAAGTGACTTATATGGTTGATTAGAGCCAAAATGTGGAATAAAATTAACTTGTATGAAAGTGACATTAATAGGTGGTAAAAGGATGTCAAATTGGATGTATATGATGTTAACATGTTAATTGTTTTATATATGGTGGAAAGTGACTCTTATAGAATGCAAAGTGACTCTAATATGGTGAAAAGTGACTTACATGGTTGATTAGGACCAAAATGTGGAACAAAATTGACCTGTATGAAAGTGGAACTAATAGGTGGTAAAAGAATGTCAAATTGGATGTATGTGATGTTAACATGTTAATTATACATATAGATTGTGGAAAGTGACTCATATAGGGTGCAAAATGACTCTAACATGGTGAAAAGTGACATACATGGTTAATTAGAACCAAAATGTGGACCAAAATTGACTTGTATGAATGTGGCACTAAAAGATTGTAAAAAGATTTCTAATTGCATGTACATGATGTTAACATGTTAATTGTTCCAATATATGATGGCAAGTGACTCTTATAAGGTGCAAAGTGACTCTAATATGGTGACAAGTCACTACATGATTGATTAGTGCCAAAATGTGGCCCAAAATTGACTTGTAAGAAAGGGGGTAGCAAGAGGTGGTTAAAGGATGTCTAATTGCATTTACATGATGTTAACATGTTAATTGTATGAATATATGGTGGCAAGTGACTCTTATATGGTGCAAAGTGACTCTAATATGGTGAAAATTGACTTACATGGTTGATTAGAGCCAAAATGTGGTACAAAATTAACTTGTATGAAAGTGCCATTAATAGGCGGTAAAAGGATGTGAAATTGGATGTATATAATGTTAACATGTTAATTATACATATAGATTGTGGAAAGTGACTCTTATAGGGTGCAAAGTGAATCTAATATGGTGAAAAGTGACTTACATGGTTGATTAGATCCAAAATGTGGAACAAAATTCACCTGTATGAAAGTGGAGCTAATAGGTGGTAAAAGGATGTCAAATTGGATGTATATGATGTTAACATGTTAATTATACATGTAGATTGTGGAAAGTGACTCATATAGGGTGCAAAATGACTCTAACATGGTAAAAAGTGACTTACATGGTTGATTGGAACCAAAATGTGGAACAAAATTCACCTGTATGAAAGTGGAACTAATAGGTGGTAAAAGGATGTCAAATTGGATGTACATGATGTTAAATGTTAATTGTACCAATATATGATGGCAAGTGACTCTTATAAGGTGCAAATTGACTATAATATGGTGAGAAATCACTTACATGATTGATTAGTGCCAAAATGTGGCCCAAAATTGACTTGTATGAAAGGGGGTACCAAGAGGTGGTTAAAGGATGTCTAATTGCATGTACATGATGTTAACATGTTAATTGTATCAATATATGGTGGCAAGTGACTCTTATAGGGTTCAAAGTGACTCTAATATTGTGAAAAGTGACATACATGGTTGATTAGGGCCAAAATGTGGTAAAAAATTAACTTGTATGAAAGTGGTATTAATAGGCGGTAAAAGGAGGTGAAATTGGATGTATATGATATTAACATGTTAATTGTTGTATATATGGTGGAAAGTGGCTCTTATAGAGTGCAAAGTGACTCTAATATGGTGAAAAATTGACTTACATGGTTGATTCGAACCAAAATGTGGAACAAAATTCACCTGTATGAAAGTGGAACTAATAGGTGGTAAAAGGATGTCAAATTGGATGTATATGTTGTTAACATGTTAATTATAAATATAGATTGTGGAAAGTGACTCATATAGGGTGCAAAATGACTCTAACATGGTGAAAAGTGACTTACATGGTTAATTAGAACTAAAATGTGGACCAAAATTGACTTGTATGAATGTGGCACTAAGATGTTGTAAAAGGATTTCTAATTGCATGTACATGATGTTAATATGTTAATTGTACCAATATATGATGGCAAGTGACTCTTATAAGGTGCAAATTGACTATAATATGGTGAGAAGTCACTTACATGATTGATTAGTGCCAAAATGTGGCCCAAAATTGACTTGTAGGAAAGGGGGTACCAAGAGGTGGTTAAAGAATGTCTAATTCCATGTACACGATGTTAACATGTTAATTTTATCAATATATGGGGAAAGTGACTCTTATAGGGTACAAAGTGACTCTAATATGGTGAAAAGTGACTTATATGATTGATTAGAGCCAAAATGTGGAATAAAATTAACTTGTATGAAAGTGACATTAATAGGTGGTAAAAGGATGTTAAATTGGAAGTATATGATGTTAACATGTTAATTGTTGTATATATGGTGGAAAGTGACTCTTATAGAATGCAATGTGACTCTAATATGGTGAAAAGTGACTTACATGGTTGATTAGAACCAAAAAGTGGAACAAAATTGACCTATATGAAAGTGGAACTAATAGGTGGTAAAAGAATGTCAAATTGGATGTATGTGATGTTAACATGTTAATTATACATATAGATTGTGGAAAGTGACTCATATAGGGTGCAAAATGACTCTAACATGGTGAAAAGTGACTTACATGGTTAATTAGAACTAAAATGTGGACCAAAATTGACTTGTATGAATGTGGTACTAAGAGGTTGTAAAAGGATTTCTAATTGCATGTACATGATGTTAACATGTTAATTGTACCAATATATAATGGCAAGTGACTCTTATAAGGTGCAAATTGACTATAATATGGTGAGAAGTCACTTACATGATTGATTAGTGCCAAAATATGGCCCAAAATTGACTTGTAGGAAGGGGGGTACCAAGAGGTGGTTAAAGGATGTCTAATTCCATGTTCATGATGTTAACATGTTAATTTTATCAATATATGGGGAAAGTGACTCTTATAGGGTACAAAGTGACTCTAATATGGTGAAAAGTGACTTATATGGTTGATTAGAGCCAAAATGTGGAATAAAATTAACTTGTATGAAAGTGACATTAATAGGTGGTAAAAGGATGTTAAATTGGATGTATATGATGTTAACATGTTAATTGTTGTATATATGGTGGAAAGTGACTCTTATAGAATGCAATGTGACTCTAATATGGTGAAAAGTGACTTATATGGTTGATTAGAACCAAAAAGTGGAACAAAATTGACCTATATGAAAGTGGAACTAATAGGTGGTAAAAGAATGTCAAATTGAATGTATGTGATGTTAACATGTTAATTATACATATAGATTGTGGAAAGTGACTCATATAGGGTGCAAAATGACTCTAACATGGTGAAAAGTGACATACATGGTTAATTAGAACCAAAATGTGGACCAAAATTGACTTGTAGGAAAGGGGGTACCAAGAGGTGGTTAAAGGATGTCTAATTGCATGTTAACATGTTAATTGTATCAATATATGGGGAAAGTGACTCTTATAGGGTACAAAGTGACTCTAATATGGTGAAAAGTGACTTATATGGTTGATTAGAGCCAAAATGTGGAATAAAATTAACTTGTATGAAAGTGACATTAATAGGTGGTAAAAGGATGTCAAATTGGATGTATGTGATGTTAACATGTTAATTATACATATAGACTGTGGAAAGTGACTCATATAGGGTGCAAAATGAATCTAACATGGTGAAAAGTGATTTACCTGGTTAATTAGAACTAAAATGTGGACCAAAATTGACTTGTATGAATGTGGCACAAAGAGGTTGTAAAAGGATTTCTAATTGCATGTACATGATGTTAACATGTTAATTGTACCAATATATAATGGCAAGTGACTCTTATAAGGTGCAAATTGACTATAATATGGTGAGAAGTCACTTACATGATTGATTAGTACCAAAATGTGGCCCAAAATTGACTTGAAGGAAAGGGGGTACCAAGAGGTGGTTAAAGGATGTCTAATTGCATGTACATGATGTTAACATGTTAATTGTATCAATATATGGGGAAAGTGAGTCTTATAGGGTACAAAGTGACTCTAATATGGTGAAAAGTGACTTATATGGTTGATTAGAGCCAAAATGTGGAATAAAATTAACTTGTATGAAAGTGACATTAATAGGTGGTAAAAGGATGTCAAATTGGATGTATATGATGTTAACATGTTAATTGTTTTATATATGGTGGAAAGTGACTCTTATAGAATGCAAAGTGACTCTAATATGGTGAAAAGTGACTTACATGGTTGATTAGGACCAAAATGTGGAACAAAATTGACCTGTATGAAAGTGGAACTAATAGGTGGTAAAAGAATGTCAAATTGGATGTATGTGATGTTAACATGTTAATTATACATATAGATTGTGGAAAGTGACTCATATAGGGTGCAAAATGACTCTAACATGGTGAAAAGTGACATACATGGTTAATTAGAACCAAAATGTGGACCAAAATTGACTTGTATGAATGTGGCACTAAGAGATTGTAAAAAGATTTCTAATTGCATGTACATGATGTTAACATGTTAATTGTTCCAATATATGATGGCAAGTGACTCTTATAAGGTGCAAAGTGACTCTAATATGGTGAGAAGTCACTACATGATTGATTAGTGCCAAAATGTGGCCCAAAATTGACTTGTAAGAAAGGGGGTAGCAAGAGGTGGTTAAAGGATGTCTAATTGCATGTACATGATGTTAACATGTTAATTGTATGAATATATGGTGGCAAGTGACTCTTATATGGTGCAAAGTGACTCTAATATGGTGAAAATTGACTTACATGGTTGATTAGAGCCAAAATGTGGTACAAAATTAACTTGTATGAAAGTGCCATTAATAGGCGGTAAAAGGATGTGAAATTGGATGTATATAATGTTAACATGTTAATTATACATATAGATTGTGGAAAGTGACTCTTATAGGGTGCAAAGTGAATCTAATATGGTGAAAAGTGACTTACATGGTTGATTAGATCCAAAATGTGGAACAAAATTCACCTGTATGAAAGTGGAGCTAATAGGTGGTAAAAGGATGTCAAATTGGATGTATATGATGTTAACATGTTAATTATACATGTAGATTGTGGAAAGTGACTCATATAGGGTGCAAAATGACTCTAACATGGTAAAAAGTGACTTACATGGTTGATTGGAACCAAAATGTGGAACAAAATTCACCTGTATGAAAGTGGAACTAATAGGTGGTAAAAGGATGTCAAATTGGATGTACATGATGTTAAATGTTAATTGTACCAATATATGATGGCAAGTGACTCTTATAAGGTGCAAATTGACTATAATATGGTGAGAAATCACTTACATGATTGATTAGTGCCAAAATGTGGCCCAAAATTGACTTGTATGAAAGGGGGTACCAAGAGGTGGTTAAAGGATGTCTAATTGCATGTACATGATGTTAACATGTTAATTGTATCAATATATGGTGGCAAGTGACTCTTATAGGGTTCAAAGTGACTCTAATATTGTGAAAAGTGACATACATGGTTGATTAGGGCCAAAATGTGGTAAAAAATTAACTTGTATGAAAGTGGTATTAATAGGCGGTAAAAGGAGGTGAAATTGGATGTATATGATATTAACATGTTAATTGTTGTATATATGGTGGAAAGTGGCTCTTATAGAGTGCAAAGTGACTCTAATATGGTGAAAAATTGACTTACATGGTTGATTCGAACCAAAATGTGGAACAAAATTCACCTGTATGAAAGTGGAACTAATAGGTGGTAAAAGGATGTCAAATTGGATGTATATGTTGTTAACATGTTAATTATAAATATAGATTGTGGAAAGTGACTCATATAGGGTGCAAAATGACTCTAACATGGTGAAAAGTGACTTACATGGTTAATTAGAACTAAAATGTGGACCAAAATTGACTTGTATGAATGTGGCACTAAGATGTTGTAAAAGGATTTCTAATTGCATGTACATGATGTTAATATGTTAATTGTACCAATATATGATGGCAAGTGACTCTTATAAGGTGCAAATTGACTATAATATGGTGAGAAGTCACTTACATGATTGATTAGTGCCAAAATGTGGCCCAAAATTGACTTGTAGGAAAGGGGGTACCAAGAGGTGGTTAAAGAATGTCTAATTCCATGTACACGATGTTAACATGTTAATTTTATCAATATATGGGGAAAGTGACTCTTATAGGGTACAAAGTGACTCTAATATGGTGAAAAGTGACTTATATGATTGATTAGAGCCAAAATGTGGAATAAAATTAACTTGTATGAAAGTGACATTAATAGGTGGTAAAAGGATGTTAAATTGGAAGTATATGATGTTAACATGTTAATTGTTGTATATATGGTGGAAAGTGACTCTTATAGAATGCAATGTGACTCTAATATGGTGAAAAGTGACTTACATGGTTGATTAGAACCAAAAAGTGGAACAAAATTGACCTATATGAAAGTGGAACTAATAGGTGGTAAAAGAATGTCAAATTGGATGTATGTGATGTTAACATGTTAATTATACATATAGATTGTGGAAAGTGACTCATATAGGGTGCAAAATGACTCTAACATGGTGAAAAGTGACTTACATGGTTAATTAGAACTAAAATGTGGACCAAAATTGACTTGTATGAATGTGGTACTAAGAGGTTGTAAAAGGATTTCTAATTGCATGTACATGATGTTAACATGTTAATTGTACCAATATATAATGGCAAGTGACTCTTATAAGGTGCAAATTGACTATAATATGGTGAGAAGTCACTTACATGATTGATTAGTGCCAAAATATGGCCCAAAATTGACTTGTAGGAAGGGGGGTACCAAGAGGTGGTTAAAGGATGTCTAATTCCATGTTCATGATGTTAACATGTTAATTTTATCAATATATGGGGAAAGTGACTCTTATAGGGTACAAAGTGACTCTAATATGGTGAAAAGTGACTTATATGGTTGATTAGAGCCAAAATGTGGAATAAAATTAACTTGTATGAAAGTGACATTAATAGGTGGTAAAAGGATGTTAAATTGGATGTATATGATGTTAACATGTTAATTGTTGTATATATGGTGGAAAGTGACTCTTATAGAATGCAATGTGACTCTAATATGGTGAAAAGTGACTTATATGGTTGATTAGAACCAAAAAGTGGAACAAAATTGACCTATATGAAAGTGGAACTAATAGGTGGTAAAAGAATGTCAAATTGAATGTATGTGATGTTAACATGTTAATTATACATATAGATTGTGGAAAGTGACTCATATAGGGTGCAAAATGACTCTAACATGGTGAAAAGTGACATACATGGTTAATTAGAACCAAAATGTGGACCAAAATTGACTTGTAGGAAAGGGGGTACCAAGAGGTGGTTAAAGGATGTCTAATTGCATGTTAACATGTTAATTGTATCAATATATGGGGAAAGTGACTCTTATAGGGTACAAAGTGACTCTAATATGGTGAAAAGTGACTTATATGGTTGATTAGAGCCAAAATGTGGAATAAAATTAACTTGTATGAAAGTGACATTAATAGGTGGTAAAAGGATGTCAAATTGGATGTATGTGATGTTAACATGTTAATTATACATATAGACTGTGGAAAGTGACTCATATAGGGTGCAAAATGAATCTAACATGGTGAAAAGTGATTTACCTGGTTAATTAGAACTAAAATGTGGACCAAAATTGACTTGTATGAATGTGGCACAAAGAGGTTGTAAAAGGATTTCTAATTGCATGTACATGATGTTAACATGTTAATTGTACCAATATATAATGGCAAGTGACTCTTATAAGGTGCAAATTGACTATAATATGGTGAGAAGTCACTTACATGATTGATTAGTACCAAAATGTGGCCCAAAATTGACTTGAAGGAAAGGGGGTACCAAGAGGTGGTTAAAGGATGTCTAATTGCATGTACATGATGTTAACATGTTAATTGTATCAATATATGGGGAAAGTGAGTCTTATAGGGTACAAAGTGACTCTAATATGGTGAAAAGTGACTTATATGGTTGATTAGAGCCAAAATGTGGAATAAAATTAACTTGTATGAAAGTGACATTAATAGGTGGTAAAAGGATGTCAAATTGGATGTATATGATGTTAACATGTTAATTGTTTTATATATGGTGGAAAGTGACTCTTATAGAATGCAAAGTGACTCTAATATGGTGAAAAGTAACTTACATGGTTGATTAGGACCAAAATGTGGAACAAAATTGACCTGTATGAAAGTGGAACTAATAGGTGGTAAAAGAATGTCAAATTGGATGTATGTGATGTTAACATGTTAATTATACATATAGATTGTGGAAAGTGACTCATATAGGGTGCAAAATGACTCTAACATGGTGAAAAGTGACATGGTTAATTAGAACCAAAATGTGGACCAAAATTGACTTGTATGAATATGGCACTAAGAGATTGTAAAAAGATTTCTAATTGCATGTACATGATGTTAACATGTTAATTGTTCCAATATATGATGGCAAGTGACTCTTATAAGGTGCAAAGTGACTCTAATATGGTGAGAAGTCACTACATGATTGATTAGTGCCAAAATGTGGCCCAAAATTGACTTGTAAGAAAGGGGGTAGCAAGAGGTGGTTAAAGGATGTCTAATTGCATGTACATGATGTTAACATGTTAATTGTATGAATATATGGTGGCAAGTGACTCTTATATGGTGCAAAGTGACTCTAATATGGTGAAAATTGACTTACATGGTTGATTAGATCCAAAATGTGGTACAAAATTAACTTGTATGAAAGTGCCATTAATAGGCGGTAAAAGGATGTGAAATTGGATGTATATAATGTTAACATGTTAATTATACATATAGATTGTGGAAAGTGACTCTTATAGGGTGCAAAGTGAATCTAATATGGTGAAAAGTGACTTACATGGTTGATTAGATCCAAAATGTGGAACAAAATTCACCTGTATGAAAGTGGAGCTAATAGGTGGTAAAAGGATGTCAAATTGGACGTATATGATGTTAACATGTTAATTATACATGTAGATTGTGGAAAGTGACTCATATAGGGTGCAAAATGACTCTAACATGGTAAAAAGTGACTTACATGGTTGATTGGAACCAAAATGTGGAACAAAATTCACCTGTATGAAAGTGGAACTAATAGGTGGTAAAAGGATGTCAAATTGGATGTACATGATGTTAAATGTTAATTGTACCAATATATGATGGCAAGTGACTCTTATAAGGTGCAAATTGACTATAATATGGTGAGAAATCACTTACATGATTGATTAGTGCCAAAATGTGGCCCAAAATTGACTTGTATGAAAGGGGGTACCAAGAGGTGGTTAAAGGATGTCTAATTGCATGTACATGATGTTAACATGTTAATTGTATCAATATATGGTGGCAAGTGACTCTTATAGGGTTCAAAGTGACTCTAATATTAGTGAAAAGTGACATACATGGTTGATTAGGGCCAAAATGTGGTAAAAAATTAACTTGTATGAAAGTGGTATTAATAGGCGGTAAAAGGATGTGAAATTGGATGTATATGATATTAACATGTTAATTGTTGTATATATGGTGGAAAGTGGCTCTTATAGAGTGCAAAGTGACTCTAATATGGTGAAAATTGACTTACATGGTTGATTCGAACCAAAATGTGGAACAAAATTCACCTGTATGAAAGTGGAACTAATAGGTGGTAAAAGGATGTCAAATTGGATGTATATGTTGTTAACATGTTAATTATAAATATAGATTGTGGAAAGTGACTCATATAGGGTGCAAAATGACTCTAACATGGTGAAAAGTGACTTACATGGTTAATTAGAACTAAAATGTGGACCAAAATTGACTTGTATGAATGTGGCACTAAGATGTTGTAAAGGATTTCTAATTGCATGTACATGATGTTAATATGTTAATTGTACCAATATATGATGGCAAGTGACTCTTATAAGGTGCAAATTGACTATAATATGGTGAGAAGTCACTTACATGATTGATTAGTGCTAAAATGTGGCCCAAAATTGACTTGTAGGAAAGGGGGTACCAAGAGGTGGTTAAAGGATGTCTAATTCCATGTACACGATGTTAACATGTTAATTTTATCAATTATGGGGAAAGTGACTCTTATAGGGTACAAAGTGACTCTAATATGGTGAAAAGTGACTTATATGATTGATTAGAGCCAAAATGTGGAATAAAATTAACTTGTATGAAAGTGACATTAATAGGTGGTAAAAGGATGTTAAATTGGATGTATATGATGTTAACATGTTAATTGTTGTATATATGGTGGAAAGTGACTCTTATAGAATGCAATGTGACTCTAATATGGTGAAAAGTGACTTACATGGTTGATTAGAACCAAAAAGTGGAACAAAATTGACCTATATGAAAGTGGAACTAATAGGTGGTAAAAGAATGTCAAATTGGATGTATGTGATGTTAACATGTTAATTATACATATAGATTGTGGAAAGTGACTCATATAGGGTGCAAAATGACTCTAACATGGTGAAAAGTGACTTACATGGTTAATTAGAACTAAAATGTGGACCAAAATTGACTTGTATGAATGTGGCACTAAGAGGTTGTAAAAGGATTTCTAATTGCATGTACATGATGTTAACATGTTAATTGTACCAATATATAATGGCAAGTGACTCTTATAAGGTGCAAATGGACTATAATATGGTGAGAAGTCACTTACATGATTGATTAGTGCCAAAATATGGCCCAAAATTGACTTGTAGGAAAGGGGGGTACCAAGAGGTGGTTAAAGGATGTCTAATTCCATGTACATGATGTTAACATGTTAATTTTATCAATATATGGGGAAAGTGACTCTTATAGGGTACAAAGTGACTCTAATATGGTGAAAAGTGACTTATATGGTTGATTAGAGCCAAAATGTGGAATAAAATTAACTTGTATGAAAGTGACATTAATAGGTGGTAAAAGGATGTTAAATTGGATGTATATGATGTTAACATGTTAATTGTTGTATATATGGTGGAAAGTGACTCTTATGGAATGCAATGTGACTCTAATATGGTGAAAAGTGACTTATATGGTTGATTAGAACCAAAAAGTGGAACAAAATTGACCTATATGAAAGTGGAACTAATAGGTGGTAAAAGAATGTCAAATTGGATGTATGTGATGTTAACATGTTAATTATACATATAGATTGTGGAAAGTGACTCATATAGGGTGCAAAATGACTCTAACATGGTGAAAAGTGACTTACATGGTTAATTAGAACTAAATATGGGACCAAAATTGACTTGTATGAATGTGGCACTAAGAGGTTGTAAAAGGATTTCTAATTGCATGTACATGATGTTAACATGTTAACTGTACCAATGTATCATGGCAAGTGACTCTTATAAGGTGCAAATTGACTATAATATGTGAGAAGTCGTACATGATTGATTAGTGCCAAATGTGGCCCAAAATTGACTTGTAGGAAAGGGGGTACCAAGAGGTGGTTAAAGGATGTCTAATTGCATGTTAACATGTTAATTGTATCAATATATGGGGAAAGTGACTCTTATAGGGTACAAAGTGACTCTGATATGGTGAAAAGTGACTTATATGGTTGATTAGAGCCAAATGTGGAATAAAATTAACTTGTATGAAAGTGACATTAATAGGTGGTAAAAGGATGTCAAATTGGATGTATATGATGTTAACATGTTAATTGTTGTATATATGTGGAAGTGACTATTATAGAATGCAAAGTGACTCTAATATGGTGAAAAGTGACTTACATGGTTGATTATGACCAAAATGTGGAACAAAATTGACCTGTATGAAAGTGGAACTAATAGGTGGTAAAAGAATGTCAAATTGGAGGATGTGATGTTAACATGTTAATTATACATATAGATTGTGGAAAGTGACTCATATAGGGTGCAAAATGACTCTAAACATGGTGAAAAGTGACGTACATGGTTAATTAGAACTAAAATATGGACCAAAATTGACTTATATGAATGTTACACAAAGAGGTTGTAAAAGGATTTCTAATTGCATGTACATGATGTTAACATGTTAATTGTACCAATATATAATGGCAAGTGACTCTAATAAGGTGCAAATTGACTATAATATGGTGAGAAGTCACTTACATGATTGATTAGTACCAAAATGTGGCCCAAAATTGACTTGAAGGCAAGTGACTCTTATAAGGTGCAAATTGACTATAATATGGTGAGAAGTCACTTACATGATTGATTAGTGCCAAAATGTGGCCCAAAATTGACTTGTAGGAAAGGGGGTACCAAGAGGTGGTTAAAGGATGTCTAATTGCATGTTAACATGTTAATTGTATCAATATATGGGGAAAGTGACTCTTATAGGGTACAAAGTGACTCTGATATGGTGAAAAGTGACTTATATGGTTGATTAGAGCCAAAATGTGGAATAAAATTACATTGTATGAAAGTGACATTAATAGGTGGTAAAAGGATGTCAAATTGGATGTATATGATGTTAACATGTTAATTGTTGTATATATGGTGGAAAGTGACTATTATAGAATGCAAAGTGACTCTAATATGGTGAAAAGTGACTTACATGGTTGATTATGACCAAAATGTGGAACAAAATTGACCTGTATGAAAGTGGAACTAATAGGTGGTAAAAGAATGTCAAATTGGATGTATGTGATGTTAACATGTTAATTATACATATAGATTGTGGAAAGTGACTCATATAGGGTGCAAAATGACTCTAACATGGTGAAAAGTGACTTACATGGTTAATTAGAACTAAAATATGGACCAAAATTGACTTATATGAATGTTACACAAAGAGGTTGTAAAAGGATTCTAATTGCATGTACATGATGTTAACATGTTAATTGTACCAGTATATAATGGCAAGTGACTCTAATAAGGTGCAAATTGACTATAATATGGTGAGAAGTCACTTACATGATTGATTAGTACCAAAATTGACTTGTAAGAAAGGGGGTAGCAAGAGGTGGTTAAAAGATGTCTAATTGCATGTACATGATGTTAACATGTTAATTGTATCAATATATGGGGAAAGTGACTCTTATAGGGTACAAAGTGACTCTAATATGGTGAAAAGTGACTTATAGGTTGATTAGAGCCAAAATGTGGAATAAAATTAACTTGTATGAAAGTGACATTAATAGGTGGTAAAAGGATGTCAAATTGGATGTATATGATGTTAACATGTTAATTGTTTTATATATGGTGGAAAGTGACTTTATAGAATGCAAAGTGACTCTAATATGGTGAAAAGTGACTTACATGGTTGATTAGAACCAAAATGTGGAACAAAATTGACCTGTATGAAAGTGGAACTAATAGGTGGTAAAAGAATGTCAAATTGGATGTATGTGATGTTAACATGTTAATTATACATATAGATTGTGGAAAGTGACATATAGGGTGCAAAATGACTCTAACATGGTGAAAAGTGACTTACATGGTTAATTAGAACTAAAATGTGGACCAAAATTGACTTGTATGAATGTGGCAAAGAGGTTGTAAAAGGATTTCTAATTGCATGTACATGATGTTAACATGTTAATTGTACCAATATATGATGGCAAGTGACTCTTATAAGGTGCAAATGACTATAATATGGTGAGAAGTCACTTACATGATTGATTAGTGCCAAAATGTGGCCCAAAAATTGACTTGTAGGAAAGGGGGTACCAAGAGGTTAAAGGATGTCTAATTGCATGTACATGATGTTAACATGTTAATTGTATCAATATATGGGGAAAGTGACTCTTATGGTACAAAGTGACTCTAATATGGTGAAAAGTGACTTATGGTTGATTAGAGCCAAAATGTGGAATAAAATTAACTTGTATGAAAGTGACATTAATAGGTGGTAAAAGGATGTCAAATGGATGTATATGATGTTAACATGTTAATTGTTTATATGGTGGAAAGTGACTCTTATAGAATGCAAAGTGACTCTAATATGGTGAAAAGTGACTTACATGGTTGATAGAACCAAAATGTGGAACAAAATTGACCTGTATGAAAGTGGAATAATAGGTGGTAAAAGAATGTCAAATTGGATGTATGTGATGTTAACATGTTAATTATACATATAGATTGTGGAAAGTGACTCATATAGGGTGCAAAATGACTCTAACATGGTGAAAAGTGACTTACATGGTTAATTAGAACTAAATGTGGACCAAAATTGACTTGTATGAATGTGGCACAAAGAGGTTGTAAAAGGATTTCTAATGCATGTACATGATGAACATGTTAATTGTACCAATATATAATGGCAAGTGACTCTTATAAGGTGCAAATTGACTATATATGGTGAGAAGTCACTTACATGATTGATTAGCCAAAATGTGGCCCAAAATTGACTTGTAGGAAAGGGGGTACCAAGAGGTTAAAGGATGTCTAATTGCATGTACATGATGTTAACATGTTAATTGTATCAATATATGGGGAAAGTGACTTTATGGTACAAAGTGACTCTAATATGGTGAAAAGTGACTTATAGGTTGATTAGAGCCAAAATGTGGAATAAAATTAACTTGTATGAAAGTGACATTAATAGGTGGTAAAAGGATGTCAAATTGGATGTATATGATGTTAACATGTTAATTGTTATATATGGTGGAAAGTGACTTATAGAATGCAAAGTGACTCTAATATGGTGAAAAGTGACTTATATGGTTGATTAGAACCAAAATGTGGAACAAAATTGACCTGTATGAAAGTGGAACTAATAGGTGGTAAAAGATGTCAAATTGGATGTATGTGATGAACATGTAATTATACATATAGATTGTGGAAAGTGACTCATATAGGGTGCAAAATGACTCTAACATGGTGAAAAGTGATACATGGTTAATTAGAACAAAATGTGGACCAAAATTGATTGTATGATGTGGCACTAAGAGGTTGTAAAAGGATTTCTAATTGCATGTACATGATAAACATGTTAATTGTTCCAATATATGATGGCAAGTGACTCTTATAAGGTGCAAAGTGACTCTAATATGGTGAGAAGTGCCTTACATGATTGATTAGTGCCAAAATGTGGCCCAAAATTGACTTGTAGAAAGGGGGTACCAAGAGGTGGTTAAAAGGATGTCTAATTGCATGTACATGATGTTAACATGTTAATTGTAAATATATGGTGGCAAGTGACTTATATGGTGCAAAGTGACTCTAATATGGTGAAAAGTGACTACATGGTTGATTAGAGCCAAAATGTGGTACAAAATTAACTTGTATGAAGTGGCATTAATAGGCGGTAAAAGGATGTGAAATTGGATGAATATATTTTAACATGTTAATTATATATGTGGAAAAGTGACTCTTATAGGGTGCAAATGACTCTAATATGGTGAAAAGTGACTTACATGGTTGATTAGAACCAAAGTGGAACAAAATTCACCTGTATGAAAGTGGAACTAATAGGTGGTAAAAGGATGTCAAACT